>NC_089587.1:57823166-58060455 GCF_019320115.1 Miscanthus floridulus | reverse complement strand
CTTGGGGCTTGCTTAGGCCCATATAATGCCTTGGATAACCTATAAACATGATTAGGATATCTATGGTCTTCAAACCCGGGAGGTTGATCAACATAGACTAGTTCATTAATAAAGCCATTTAAAAAAGCACTTTTCACATCCATTTGATATAGTTTCATTTTATGATGTGATGCATATGCAAGGAGGATACAGATGGCTTCTAGTCTTGCAACCGGTGCAAAGGTCTCTCCAAAATCCAAACCTTCAACTTGAGAGAACCCCTTTGCAACTAGTCTTGCCTTGTTCCTCACAACAATGCCTTGATCATCTTGCTTGTTGCAGAACACCCACTTTGTTCTAATGACTCTTGCACCTTTTGGCCGCTCTTCAAGAGCCCAAACTTTATTGCAGGTGAAGTTGTTCAACTCTTCATGCATGGCATTTATCCAATCCGGATCTTAAAGAGCTTCTTCTACCTTGGTAGGCTCATAGCAAGAGACAAAAGAGTGATGAGCAATAAATGAAGCATGTTTTTGTGAGCGAGTCATTACACCCTTTGATGGACTCCCTATGATGAGATCTTGTGGATGATCTTGTAGTAGAGGTGTATTTCTTCAATTGACCACTTGAGGAGGAGGTTGTGGAGCATCAACATCTTGTGCTTGTACCACCATTTGATCATGGGAGACATGAGTATCTTCATTTTCTACTCTCCCATCTTTATCACAATTTTGTGGCACACTTGATGAAGAAGGTGGATCAATCACTTGTACATCATCTTCATCAGCTTTAGGCTTGATGTCTCCAACCAGAATGTTCTTCATAGCCTCCCTCAATGGTTCATCACCTACATCATCAAGATTCTCATATGCTCCTTGGGAGCTGTTAGATTCATCAAATTTCACATCATATGTTTCTTCAATCAAGCTAGTGGCATGATTAAATACTCTATATGCTTTCGATTTTGATGAGTAACCAACAAGAAAACCAATATCACAATATCTTTAAAACTTCCCTAGGTGTTGCCGCTTCTTTTAGATGTAGCATTTACAACCAAACACCCTAAAGAAAGAGACGTCCGACTTCTTCCCATTGAGCAACTCATAAGGTGTCTTGCCAAGGAACTTTTAAAGGAATAGGCGGTTGGATGCATATCATGCGGTGTTGATAGCTTCCGCCCATAGAGCTTCGGTGGTGTTATACTCATCTAGCATTGTTCTTGCAAGAGTGATCAATGTCCGGTTCTTTCTCTCAACTACACCATTTTATTGAGGAGTATATGTTGCGGAGACTTCATGCTTGATCTCAACTTCATTATAATAGGCTTCTATGTTTGTGTTGTCAAATTCTTTCCCATTGTCACTTCTAATCTTCTTGAGCTTCACTTCAAATTCATTTTGAGCTCTCTTGACAAACTTTTTGAAGCAAGATGCAACTTCGGATTTGTCATGAAGGAAGAATACCCAAGTGTATCTTGAATAGTCATCAACAATCATAAGACAATAAAGATTTTCTCCCAAACTCTTGTATATTGTTGGTCCAAATAAATCCATGTGAATGAGTTCTGACACTCTTGTGGTTGACATGAAAGCTTTGGTTGGATGAGTATTTGCAACTTGCTTGCCGGCTTGACATGCACTACAAAGCTTGTCCTTCTCAAACTTCACATCCTTTAACCCTCTCACCAAATCATTCTTCATTAGCTTCTTGAGTGAGCTCATCCCAACATGAGCAAGTCTTCTATGCCATAGCCACCCAAGTGTTGTTTTGGTGAATAGACATGTCTTCAAGTTAGCATCTTCAGAGGTGAAATCCATTAAATATAGGTTGTTGTATCTAAATCCTTTGAATATCACTTGATCATCATCCTTCTTAGATACAACAACTTTCTTCTCGGTGAACAAGCATTGGAAGCCAAGATCACACAATTGTCCAACGGATAGCAAGTTGAAACTCAATGAAGCAACATATAGCACATTTGAGATAGAATGATCATTTGATATTGCCACTTTGCCCAATCCTTTAACCTTGCCTTTTGAATTATCTCCAAATGTGATTCTTTCTTGTCCATTTACTTCTTCATCTAGTGAGGTGAACATACGAGGATCACCGGTCATATGTTGTGTGCAACTGCTATCAATAACCCAATGACTTCTACCAGTCTTGTAGTTCACCTACACACAAGAGATCAAGCTTTAGGAACCTAAACTTGTTGAGGGCCCTTCACCTTCTCAACAAGTGACTTTGCAACCCAAATTTTCTTAGGCCTATTCTTGTTGGGAGGTCCTAAGAACATGACTTTCATTTTCCCACTAGAATCCTTTCTAAGCATGTAGTGAGCATTGAAGGCAAAAGGTCTAGCATGCTCGGACAAGGGTTGTGGTGGTGGAGTTTGGCACTCATGAGCAAAGTGACCTTCTTGTCCACACTCAAAACATCTCTTTGACTTTGGCTTTGACTTGTGTTGTTATTGAGCTTGAGCCTTCTTCTCTTGGTTTGCCAAATACCCAATGCCACTTCTATCCATCTTCATGACGGTGTTCATAAGTAGCTCACTTTGTGGATGCTTGCCTCTTGTGAACTTGCTCAATCCAATCTTGAGATGCTCTTTCTCCAATTTGAGCTTTTTGTTTTCTTCCTTGAGAGCATCATTATTTTTCTCTTCCTTGAGCTTTTTGTTCTCTTCTTTGAGCTTCTCATTCTCAAGGATTAAATCACCATCATGATCAAGAGTTTCTAGCACAATAGTATTGTGGCTTTTGATTTCTTCAAGATCTTTCTTGAGCTTTTTATTATCATTTTTGAGCTTGACAAACTCATCATAATCATCAGCCTCAACCACTTGCTTGCCCTTGCTACTAGAACTTTGCTCAATGCTCTCAATGATCAAATCATCACATGATGTAGCTATATCAATCTTAACAACATCGTTAGTAGCATCATGTGGCTCGTTGGATAAGAATTCTTGAGCAATAACAAGATTACCATGATTAATCTTTAGAGTTGTATATTCTTCTTTTAGCTTGTTATGACTAGTGATGAGCTCAATGTGTATCCCCTCAAGTTTATCAAGTTTATCTTTAAGCTCTTTCTTAGAAGATTTGAGCTCTTTGAGTTTGGATGATATAGCATCATTTGCTTCTCTAAGCTCAATACTAGCATTTTTTGCCATATCACATTTTGCTAAAAATGAATCATTCTTAGCTTCTAGCTTTTCATTCTTAGCTCTAGTTTTTATAATGATCTTAGTGTATTGTTTTAGCAATCTAGCAAGATCATCATAAGAAGGTGATTCATATTCATCATCATCGCTATCACTATCATCATTACTAGCATGTTCATCACCGCTACTATCATCATCATTTGATACCTTGTGTTCACCCTTGGCCATAAGGCATAGGTGTGTAGAGGATGATGGCAGTGGTGGCGGTGAAGATGACGAAGAGTCAATAACAATGGCGGCCACCTTCTCATTGTCACTATCATCATCGGATGACCCACTAGATGAATCAATGTCCGTGAGCCAATCACCGATGATGTATGCCTTTCCACTCTTCTTCTTCTTGTGGAAGCCCTTCTTGCCATCTCTCTTCTTGTATAGCTTGTTTTTCTTCTTCTCATTTTCTTCTTCATTACTTGAGTCATCTTTCTTGCCCTTATACTTGTTCTTGAACTTGTCTTTCTTATGCTTGGTGCATTGGTGTGCTAGATGACCAAGTTCTCCATAATTGTAGCAGTCCATCTCAAAGATTGGCTTTCTTCTAGAGCTAGTGAAGAACTTCTTCTTCTTGCCATCGAACTTGATGCCACTCTTATTGAGCTTCTTTAGCATCTTGACGATTTTTCTCACTATGAGAGCAAGACTTGCATCATCAACTTCATCATCACTTGAGCTCTCATACTCAAGTCTTGCTTTGCCCTTCTATTGGCTAGCTTTGAATGCTAAGTCCTTGTCTTTCTTCTTGGTAGAGGATGAGCCATCTTGTGGCGTAATGTGCATATACATCTCATGAGCATTGATCTTTCCCAAGATTTGTGTCGATATAGCGGTGGAAAGATCACCTTGATGAAGCACGGTCACAATATGCCCATATTTGTCAATGGGGAGGACACTCAAATCTTTCTTACAACATCGAATGGTTGCATTTGAGTGAGTCCAAGCCCATTGACTTCCTCTACAAGAACATTCAAACGTGAGTACATCTTATTTGCATATTCTTTAGGAAGCATCTCAAAAGAGTTAAGCTTTTTCATGACAAGATGATAGCGTTCCTCACACTCACTCTTTGTTCCCTCATGGAGTGCACAAACATCCGACCATAGTGCATGGGCGTCTTTGTGGTTCCTCACCCGGTTAAACACATCTTTGCAAAGGCCTCTAATGATAGAGTTTCAAGCCTTTGCATTCCATTTCTCGTAATTCACCTCATCGCCTTGTAGGTTTATAGCATCCCGAGGTTTTGGGAAGCCTTGTGAGGCGGCTCTAAGTATTCCAACATCTAGAGCTTCTAAGTACGCCTCCATGTGAAATTTCCAATATGGAAAATCATCCCCCACAAAGATAGGAGGAGGTCCATCCCCGTGAGACATCTTTCTCTAGGCGGTTAAGCCTAAATACGTGAGCATGATGCTCTGATACCAATTGAAAGGATCAAGATGTCCAAGAGGGGGGGGTGGTGAATTGGGCTAATTCTAAATTTCTTTCAATAATTAAATCATACGGTTAGCCCAAATAACCCCTTGTGCCTAGAAAGTGTTTCTAATGTTCTACCGCACAAAAAGTCTTACAACCTAAGTTCCAATCCTACTCTAGCATGGCAATTCTATGGATGTAAAGACAAGTATTGAATTGCTCAAAGTAAATGCTCAAAGTAAAGAGAGAAGGAGGAATGCGGCGATGTTTTGCTGAGGTATCAGAGTCGCCACTCTCCACTAGTCCTCGTTGGAGCACCCGCGCAAGGGTGTTGCTCCCCCTTGATCTGCGTAAGGATCAAGTGCTCTCTACGGGTTGATTCTTCGATACTCCGTCATGGTGAATCACCCACAACCGCTCACAACTTGAGTTGGGTCATCCACAAGCTCCGTCGGATGATCACTAAGCTCCAAATCACCACCAAGCCATCTAGGTGATGGCGATCACCAAGAGTAACAAGCATAAACTCTCACTTGACCATGACAAGCCTAATGAGAAGGGTGGATGCATACTTTGCTACTCTTGATCTCACTAATGAGGGCTCTCTTTGGGATTCTCAAATCTCAATCACCTCACTAGGACCTTGCTCTTCTTGGCACTCACAAAGATGTTTCTCAGCTGTTGGAATGAGCAAAAGTACCCCCACACACAAATGGAGGAAGTATTTATAACATGGGCTGAAAAACAAACTATTATGTGCCTCTGCGGGGTGATCGGACGCTCCGGTCATGTTGACCGGACGCGTCGGTCAGTTCACCCCGAATTCCAGTGATCAAATGGTGACCAGACGCTGGACAGTGTCCGATCATCACTGATCGGACGTGTTCGGTCATGATTTTCCCTCTCTAGAATCTTACTGGAGTCGACCGGACGTTGGCCCTCAGCGTTCGGTCACTTCACCTCTCAGTGTTCGTGTTGACACCGTTTTTTGCGCGTGTCAAAATAATCGGAGTGGACTAATCGGTAAGGGGAAAGTTATTGAATACTTTGATAGCCGATGAAAGCCAGCTTGTATAGATGGTTGCCGATAGCTGGTGGTGGTCGATGGAAAGGTTGACTTGGACTCGGGCGTTGCCAATGAGGTTGGAGATGTTTTTGTCGATGCCGATGAAGGGAGGCTTGAAGACTACTGCCGATGGAACATAGAGTATGCCGATGAAGGGAGGCTTGAAGACTACTGCCGATGAAACGGGGAGTATGCCGATGAAGGAAGACTTGAAGACTACTGCCGATGAAATAGGGAGTATGCCGATGGGAAGGAGGACGGTGAGATTTCCATCGTAATTGAGGCGGACAGGGAAATAGATAGGAGTTGATTTCCTTTTTCTATATTAGTCAGAGTATGATTCATGTAAGAGTCACGTGTTTCCTTAGATATGGAATTGGTGTCCTAGTTGTGTTCGGTTGTGTCTCTTTAGATCAGGGTATAAATATGGAGTAAGGGGCAATGTAATAGAGATATCAATCAATATCAAAACCAACTTTTACTCCTATTTGCATCTACTTACTTTTCGGCGACTTCGTCAATTTGCATATTTTCTTCCTTTTTACGAGTTCTCATTGATTCGGCGAGCTGCATCGTTTCAGTACGACCTTCGGCGATTCTCGAGTTCCGAGTGAACACCTCTTGGCCGTGACTTCCGGGCGTATCGCTGTTGTCAGGACCAAAGTGTTCGTATCTTCATCCTTGTCGATTAGCAGGTCAAATCGACTGGCACGCTTTGGATATCGATTCGGGTATTAGCCCTTTGTGTTTGCAGATCCACTTTTGCATCAACACATCTTTTGGCACGCCCAGTGGGACCAATCAATCAATATGTTCAACTCCGAGATCGATTCAGGGAACATTATCGCAATATCAGAAGAAGATCTCAAGGAAGAACAGAGGCAGGCTATGGAAAAGGCTGTAGAAGAATACAAGCAGCTTTGTCTGAGATCATTTAGCTTGAACAAGAGTGGACAAGTCATCCAGAAGCAAGATTTGCCGTTGCCTCGGCAGGTTACCTTTGACTCCAATCCTGGTAAACTTCAAGAGATGGTTAATTCTGCAGTAAATCATGCTTTGATTAATCATTCCAGTGTGCTGTCCAATACTGTTCATAATGCTGTGGTTCGAACTCTCAAAGAAGGACAAGCAGCACCACATTACGTTGGGCCTGCCTATCATCAACCAGAGCCAGCCTCTGTCAAAACTCCATCGGCTCCTTCGGCCGTTGTGGGTACAGAAGTTACTTCCCCTCCAGTATTGGCGGGCTCACCTAATGTTCAATCTACACCAATACAATCAGACCAGGTACTACCAGGAGGGCGAGTTCAGCTTAATACAGATCTATCGGCATCAGCTATGTCAGGCCCTGTATCTCAGAATAACCAGATTCCTACTAATTGGTGGGGATATGGCATGCCTCCAGAGTCATCTGCTTTCAATTCTAGACTACCTCAAGTGTTTGATGCAGTAGGGAGAGCGCCTATACCATCGGCCGTTTCGCCGATGGCTCAAGTGCCTCAATATGCCGCAACTACTTCTGTGCAACCAACTCCAGGAGGTTTCCAGATGCCTATGGTTCAAACATTCAATTCAATTCCATCGGCGAGCTTACTGCCGATGCAGCAGAAAGCCCCTGCTATGAGTCAAACTGGGGTTCAGTTCATGCCTCAAACCGGTTTTAATTATCCAACAATATCAGCAAATTACCAGCCATCGGTGAGTTTTGTACCGATGAGTTCTAATAATGATTGGTCAGGTCAGTTACCTGTCCAACATACAGTTCAGCGAAATCAGCAGGTTGCAGGGATTCAGCAAGGTCATGTGCAAGCTGGTTTCCAGAATCAAGCATCGGCAGCCCAGCCGATGAATCCTTTCCAACAGGCTAATGGACCACAAGTAACGGCAAATATGCCGATTGCTGGAGATCGTGGGCCACAAAGATATGTGGAGGGATGTCAGCAGGCACCTGTAGAAATTCAACCGGTTCGTCAGCAGGAGGCTGATGCTTTTTGGGCCGATAAGATAGCAGAAATTATGAAGGATCAGTTTGGGATAAAGCCCAAGGTCAATACTTATTCTTATCGGACTCCATACCCTCCTGCATACGATTTAATTCCTCTCCCAAATCGGTACAAGGTACCGGATTTCACTAAATTCTCTGGGCAAGATGATACATCAACAATGGAACATGTCAATCGCTTCATTATTCAATGTGGAGAAGCAGCTAACAGAGATGAATTAAGAGTTCGATTATTTTCATCATCTTTGTCTGGATCAGCATTTACATGGTTCATTTCATTGCCACCAAACTCTATTATTACTTGGGTTGATCTAGAAAAACAATTCCATAAGTATTTCTTTGCTGGAATCCATGAAAAGAAGCTTACCGATTTAGTAAAATTGAGACAGCGTAATGATGAATCGGTAGAGAGCTTTGTGCAAAGGCTACGAGATGTAAAAAATAAGTGCTACAGCCTGGTGCTGGATGATCGGCAGCTTGCCGATCTGGCTTTCCAAGGGTTATTGCCACATCTTAAAGACAGATATGCTTCTCAGGAGTTTGAAAGCCTCAGTCATCTTGTACAAAGGATCTCTGATCAAGATACTAGGGTTTTTGAACCTAAAAAGAATTGGAGTAAAAAGGTATCATTTGTTGAAGAAGTAGGAGATTCTGACTCTGATGAAGAACCAGTTATCGGCTTAGCTGAGTGGGTTAAGAATAAAAAGCCAATATCATGTCCCTTTGGTCAAAAAGAGCCAGAAAAGTTTACCTTTGATATCACCAAGGCCGATAAAATATTTGATCTTTTGCTTCAAGAGGGCCAAATTAAGCTGTCACCTAATCATGTGATCCCATCGGCAGAAGAGTTGAAGAAGATCTTGTACTGTAAATGGCACAATGCAACTTCACACAGTACAAATGAGTGCAAGGTATTCAGGCAACAGTTACAATCGGCTATTGAATCTGGGAGGATTAAGTTTGGTACTTCCAAGGCCCAGAAGCTGATGAAAATTGATCAACACCCTTTTCCAGCAAATATTTTGGATGCCAAAGGAAAGACCAAGGTTTTGACGTCAGAAGCTGCTGAGAAAAACGCGTCAGTGGACCCCCAACATCGGATAACTACCGATGATGCAAAAAGTAAGGGTTTGCTAGGAGAAAGCAGTAGTTCCAAAAATCCTCCTCGACCTGGCATTGTGATTACTCATCGGAGGCAGCAGGAGGGTTGGCGTCAACGTAATGACCGATATCGACAACAGCAAGAAGTGAGACGTCGGGAAGAATGGAATCGACATAAAGATCATTGGAGATGTCCGTTTTTCATCCATTGCTGGGAAGAAGGTATTAAATTGCCAACTGTTGAGAATTGCCCTGAGTGTAATGGTTATTACGGAGTCAATCGCTCAGAAAGGAGGTTTCAACTTGGTAATCAGGGTTCGTCTATCAATGAGCCGATCAGAGGCAGAGCATCAGTGCATGATCGGCTGGGGGGCAGACTTAGTGTACATGAGAGGCTTGGTAAACGCGCTGGATATTTTCCAAGGAATCAAGAGGAGCTTGAGGAGATGGCAAACGCAAGAGTTCCCGATGAGGAAATATTCTACAGGGACCCTAATATACGTCGTGTAGAATCAACTAGGACTTGTTATCAGCCGGTTTGGAAAACCAAGTTTCCTCGATGGTGCCCAGAGGGTCTGACAAAGACGCAGAGGAGGAGGATGCAACGTGAGCGTCAGGAGGATTTATACCAAGAGGAAAACTCCTCCAATGAAAAGCCTGGTCGTCAGCAGTGGCAGGTAAAACACAAAAATAAGGGTCCATCGGCAGATGTTAATATGGTATTCATGTTGCCGATGGAGTTTTTGGCACTATCTGATAATGAGGAAGGAGTTGTTCTCTCTGATCAAGTAGCTCAGTTAACACTAGATCCAATGATGGCTGTTTTTGAGAAACCTACCGATGACGAGAGACAGCATCTTAAGGCTTTGTTTGTGAAGGGCAGAGTTGATGGGCAGCCTGTGTCTAAGGTACTTATTGATGGAGGGGCTGCGATTAATATTATGCCTTATGTGATGTATCGGAAAATTGGTAAGGGGGATCAAGACTTGACCAAAACCGATATGATGTTGAAAGATTTTTGAAGGCAATGTGTCACCGGCTAAAGGGGCAGTGTGCGTGGAATTAACCATCGGCAGCAAAACCTTGCCAACGACATTCTTTGTTATCAACGGCAAGGGTGCATATAATCTGCTTCTAGGTAGGGATTGGATTCATGCTAATTGTTGTGTTCCTTCTACAATGCATCAATGCCTCGTACAGTGGATTGGGGATAAGATTGAGGTCGTCCCTGGTGATTCTTCTTATATCATCGCATCGGCAGAATCAGATACTTATGAGCGAACTAAATGCATATAAGGAGAAGCTTGGGAAAAAGAGTTCCTTAGAGTTGCTGATTATGAAATTCCACCGATCCAAGCAGTCGGTTCTGAAGAGGAGTTTTAATGGATAGGTTTGCCGATGATGGAAAATTAGGTCAAGAGTTCACATCGGCAGATGATTTAGTAGAAGTAGATATTGGTGATGGTGATAGGTCAAGACCTACTTTTATTAGTGCTAAGTTAGATTCCAAGTGTAAGCAGCGAGTAACAGATTTGTTAAAAGAATATAAAGATTGTTTTGCTTGGGATTATACTGAGATGCCTGGATTAGACCGATCGATAGTTGAACATCGGTTACCTATCAAATCTGGATTTCGGCCACATCAGCAGCCAGCGCGCCGATGCAACCCTAATGTACTTCCTGACATTAAGGCCGAAATAACTAGATTAATTGAAGCAAAGTTTATTCGACAATGTCGATACGCAGAGTGGATCTCTAATGTGGTTCCTGTTTATAAGAAAAATGGAAAACTTCGTGTTTGTATTGATTTCAGGAATCTCAACAAAGCCACACCAATGGATGGTTATCCAATGCCGATTGCTGATTTATTGATTGATGCTGCGGCTGGACATCAAATTATCAGCTTCATGGATGGTAATGCAGGTTACAATCAAATATTCATGGCTGAGGAAGATATTCCCAAGACTGCTTTCAGATGTCCAGGTCATGTGGGGTTGTTCGAATGGATAGTCATAACGTTTGGTTTGAAAAATGCCGGTGCTACTTATCAAAGAGCTATGAACTTTATTTTTCATGAATACATCGGCACATTAGTGGAGATCTACATTGATGATGTAGTGATTAAGTCTGGAGATATCACAGCACATTTAGCCGATCTGCGAAAGATACTGGAGTGCACAAGGAAGCATGGATTGAAGATGAATCCTAATAAATGTGCATTTGGTGTATCGGCAGGACAATTCTTGGGTTTTATGGTGCATCAGCGAGGCATTGAAATCAGTAGGAAGTCTATTGATGCAATTAACAAGGTGATTGCTCCTGCCAATAAGACTGAATTGCAATCTTTGATCGGTAAGATTAATTTCATTAGAAGATTCATATCTAATCTGTCGGGTAAGATCAAGGCTTTCAGCCCACTACTTAAATTAAAAGCTGATCAGGAATTCATATGGGGAGTTGAACAGCAATTAGCCCTTGATGAAATTAAGAAATATTTATCAAATCCTCCAGTGTTAGTTCCACCTCAACATGGAAAGCCTTTCAGATTATATTTGTCAACTGATGATACAGTTATCGGTTCAGCTCTTATTCAAGAATTTGAAGGGAAAGAACGTGTTATTTATTATTTGAGCAGAAGGTTAGTGGATGCTGAGACGAGGTATTCGGCCATCGAGAAATTGTGTCTGTGTTTATACTTTTCTTGTGTCAAATTAAGGCATTATTTGTTATCTGCCGAATGTACGGTCATATGCAAAGACGATGTGGTCAAGTATATGCTGTCGATGCCGATATTAAATGGTAGAATCGGCAAATGGATTTTAGCATTATCAGAATTTGAACTACGTTATGAATCAACTAAGGCAGTTAAAGGGCAAGTGATGGCTGATTTTGTCACTCAGCATTGTAATACAGTGGACTTTCTGGGGATTGCTCCCTGGACACTTTTCTTCGATGGATCCACATGTGGTGAAGGAGCAGGTATCGGCATTGTGTTGATTTCACCTTTAGGGAGGAAGTATGAGTTTTCATTGCCGATTGTTGCTACAGCAACAAACAATCAAGCTGAATACCAAGCCTTGATAAAAGGGTTAGAATTGCTGAAGGAGATACGTGCCGATGTTGTTGAAATCTTTGGTGATTCTATGCTAGTTATAAATCAATTGGCTGGAAGTTATGAATGCCGAAGTGAAGCTTTGATTTCGTATTATGAAAGATGTTTGCAATTGTTGAAAGGATTTAGAGGTTTTCGTCTTGAACATATCTCTCGATTGCATAATGAGGAAGCTAATCGACTAGCTCAGCATGCTGCAGGGTATCAGCCTATTCAGGAAGTGCTAACATCGGCAGTTGATACCGATGACTGGAGGAAAGAGATTGTCGATTATTTAAAAGATCCACGTAGAAAGGTTGAGAGACGTATAAGGTTCCAAGCTACCAAATATGTGCTCCTCGATGATGAATTATATTATCGAACTATAGATGGAGTTTTACTTAGATGTGTCAGCAATGATGAATCGAAAAGCTTGATGGGTGAAATTCATGAAGGAGTATGTGGGGCACATCAATCGGCTTTCAAGATGAAATGGATGATCAGAAGGAACGGATACTATTGGCCGACTATTCTTGAAGATTGTTTTAAGTATTTTAAAGGGTGCCAGGGGTGTCAAAAGTTTGGTAATATTCAAAGAGCGCCTGCATCGGCTATGAATCCTATAATCAAACCGTGGCCGTTCCGGGGATGGGCTATTGATCTCATTGGTCAGATTTATCCGCCATCGAGTAAAGGACATAAATTTATCCTGGTTGCTACCGATTATTTTACAAAGTGGGTTGAGGCAATTCCTTTGAAAAAGGTGACATCGGTCAATATGATTGATTTTGTGAAAGAGCATATTGTTTACCGATTTGGTATTCCTCAGACTATCACTACCGATCAAGGCACTATGTTTACATCAGGAGAATTTGATGAGTTTGCTGTAGGTATGGGAATTAAAATTTTAAATTCTTCTCCATATTATGCTCAAGCTAATGGTCAAGCTGAGGCTTCTAACAAAGGGATCATCAAACTCATTAAGCGCAAAATTGAAGAAAATCCTAGGAGGTGGCATACAGTATTAAATGAAGCCTTGTGGTCGTATCGGATGTCATGTCATGGTGCAACCAAAGTAACGCCTTATCAGTTAGTATATGGGCACGATGCAGTATTGCCTTGGGAAATTAAGGTTGGCTCTAGACGAATACGTTCTCAAGATCAGCTGACAGCCGATGATTATAATACTCTTATGAAGGATGAGTTGGAAGATGTGGCGGGTCATCGGTTAAGGGCTTTAGTTAGTATCGAAGAAAATAAGAAAAGAGTAGCTAGATGGTATAACAAGAAGGTGAAAGTAAAAGAGTTTGCCGATGGAGATCTAGTCTGGAAATTGATTTTACCGATTGGGACTAAAAGTTCGAAGTTTGGAAAGTGGTCTCCTAATTGGGAAGGTCCATATCGGATAAATCAGTCTGTTCCTAGTAATGCATATATTTTAGAAACCCTCGAAGGGGTTGTGTTTCCCAGAGCGATAAATGGAAAATATTTAAAGAAATATTACCCTAGTATCTGGATAGATGCATAAAAGTATAAGTGCCGATAACAGTACTATCGGTTAGAATTATGCAAGGATGTTAATGTCTCATAAAGTGCCGATACAATAAATAAGATTACACGTTCAACAAGGATTGGATAGATAATATCGCACGCAGGCGAATCTGGTCGGCTTCCTCCATTTCTTTGATATCGTCATCGGCGGCACCTTCCACAGGCTTGAGTTTTTTCTTCATGGCTAAAGCTTTGCGAGCTTGGATATCTCTTTCTTGCTGAAGGGCCTTGATGGCATCGGGTAGCTGGCTTTCTTCTTGTTGGGCATGAGTTAAGGCTGCCTCAACTTCTTTCAATTCAGCCAACAGAGCCATCTTCCTTGCTGATAAATCTAAGATTTTCTGCTTAAGTTCAGCGCCCGAAGTCTGCAAGTTGCCGATGCCCTTGTGCTTCTCATCGGCAATCTGTTTCAGTTGTAGCATCTCTTCTTTGAGTTGAGCCTGAGCTGCTCTATCGGCAATGCGCTGAGCGGCCCGTTGATATTGCAGTTGGCGGCTTTCTAGGTGAGCTGCTGGGAAGAGTACTTCTTCAACATCGGCAGGGACCTGGCCCCGAATTGTTTTGAAAATTGCCTTTGCGGGGTCCGAGTCATCTACCAGTTGGGCGGTACCTTGTTGTAGCAAGTTCAGGAGGGTTTCCAACTTGGATTTAGTCTCTGCCGATATGGTTCCCAGTGCAAGGGAAGAACTTGTCTCCTCTCCATCGTCGTCAGAAATGTCAATGGCAAAGGAAAATAGGCTGTTCGGGGAGTCTTGTTCCTGAGAGAGAGAGAGGGAGGTCAGTTAGGGGTAAGTATGAGTATTGTAAATCAACTAGGCTGATCGGTTTACCTGTTTCAAGGCAATTTCCTGTGCTTGACTGGAGGAAGCAACCTGGAGTATGTCGTGTGGGGGATCGGCTGAGCTTGCCGATGGGATATCCTCTGTGACTTCATCGGTGGTGGGCTCTTGAGGTATGACGGCCAATGACATTGGGGCAGATGCAGGGATCGGCATAGACCTTTGTCGTTTTGGCTGTGCTTCAGTATCTGTTGAAGCTTTGCGTTTTGCTTGGGCATCGGCAACGATGGGCTGGGGGGCATCGACACTTGTTGGTTGTGAAACTTGGACATCTGGTACGTTTGCCGATGTACCCAATTGTTGCTGCAAAACAAGTGTAAGAGATGATATTTAACAAATAGAATGTAAAGTCAAGAAGCTACCTCTGAAGGTTCATCGAAAGAAGTGGTGCTTGATATCGGCGGAATTGCCGATGATGATCCAGTAGCAGCTCTTACCCCCTGATGATTAAGGTTAATACAGTTTGTGATCGGCATAAGTAAAGATAAACGAGGTTGTTACCTTAAATGCTTTGACCAAGGTTGTAGCAGCAGCCGATGGAGTAGCCCTAGATGTAGCCAATTTGGACTTGGAAGTGATGGTCTTGGTACGAATCTTCTGGTGGGTCAAAGCGGCTAAGGTGGGAGCGTTGTAGCCGATCAGCGATGTTGGGGAAACAGGCCGGAGATTGAAGGGTTTCCCACTTTTGCTCACCGATGGTGCTGGGTTGTTAACCTGTTACAAGAGAATCGGTTACTGATATATGAAAGGAAAAGCAGAAGAGAGTTAAAGCAGAAGACTGGTAGAAGTCATTGGGTTATTGATAGCAGTTGCACACAACATATGACCGGTGATCCTCGTATGTTCACCTCACTAGATGAAGAAGTAAATGGACAAGAAAGAATCACATTTGGAGATAATTCAAAAGGCAAGGTTAAAGGATTGGGCAAAGTGGCAATATCAAATGATCATTCTATCTCAAATGTGCTATATGTTGCTTCATTGAGTTTCAACTTGCTATCCGTTGGACAATTGTGTGATCTTGGCTTCCAATGCTTGTTCACCGAGAAGAAAGTTGTTGTATCTAAGAAGGATGATGATCAAGTGATATTCAAAGGATTTAGATACAACAACCTATATTTAATGGATTTCACCTCTGAAGATGCTAACTTGAAGACATGTCTATTCACCAAAACAATACTTGGGTGGCTATGGCATAGAAGACTTGCTCATGTTGGGATGAGCTCACTCAAGAAGCTAATGAAGAATGATTTGGTGAGAGGGTTAAAGGATGTGAAGTTTGAGAAGGACAAGCTTTGTAGTGCATGTCAAGCCGGCAAGCAAGTTGCAAATACTCATCCAACCAAAGCTTTCATGTCAACCACAAGAGTGTCAGAACTCATTCACATGGATTTATTTGGACCAACAATATACAAGAGTTTGGGAGAAAATCTTTATTGTCTTATGATTGTTGATGACTATTCAAGATACACTTGGGTATTCTTCCTTCATGACAAATCCGAAGTTGCATCTTGCTTCAAAAAGTTTGTCAAGAGAGCTCAAAATGAATTTGAAGTGAAGCTCAAGAAGATTAGAAGTGACAATGGGAAAGAATTTGACAACACAAACATAGAAGCCTATTATAATGAAGTTGAGATCAAGCATGAAGTCTCCGCAATCTAGCAAGATCATCATAAGAAGGTGATTCATATTCATCATCATCGCTATCACTATCATCATTACTAGCATGTTCATCACCGCTACTATCATCATCATTTGATACCTTGTGTTCACCCTTGGCCATAAGGCATAGGTGTGTAGAGGATGATGGCAGTGGTGGCGGTGAAGATGACGAAGAGTCAATAACAATGGCGGCCACCTTCTCATTGTCACTATCATCATCGGATGACCCACTAGATGAATCAATGTCCGTGAGCCAATCACCGATGATGTATGCCTTTCCACTCTTCTTCTTCTTGTGGAAGCCCTTCTTGCCATCTCTCTTCTTGTATAGCTTGTTTTTCTTCTTCTCATTTTCTTCTTCATTACTTGAGTCATCTTTCTTGCCCTTATACTTGTTCTTGAACTTGTCTTTCTTATGCTTGGTGCATTGGTGTGCTAGATGACCAAGTTCTCCATAATTGTAGCAGTCCATCTCAAAGATTGGCTTTCTTCTAGAGCTAGTGAAGAACTTCTTCTTCTTGCCATCGAACTTGATGCCACTCTTATTGAGCTTCTTTAGCATCTTGACGATTTTTCTCACTATGAGAGCAAGACTTGCATCATCAACTTCATCATCACTTGAGCTCTCATACTCAAGTCTTGCTTTGCCCTTCTATTGGCTAGCTTTGAATGCTAAGTCCTTGTCTTTCTTCTTGGTAGAGGATGAGCCATCTTGTGGCGTAATGTGCATATACATCTCATGAGCATTGATCTTTCCCAAGATTTGTGTCGATATAGCGGTGGAAAGATCACCTTGATGAAGCACGGTCACAATATGCCCATATTTGTCAATGGGGAGGACACTCAAATCTTTCTTACAACATCGAATGGTTGCATTTGAGTGAGTCCAAGCCCATTGACTTCCTCTACAAGAACATTCAAACGTGAGTACATCTTATTTGCATATTCTTTAGGAAGCATCTCAAAAGAGTTAAGCTTTTTCATGACAAGATGATAGCGTTCCTCACACTCACTCTTTGTTCCCTCATGGAGTGCACAAACATCCGACCATAGTGCATGGGCGTCTTTGTGGTTCCTCACCCGGTTAAACACATCTTTGCAAAGGCCTCTAATGATAGAGTTTCAAGCCTTTGCATTCCATTTCTCGTAATTCACCTCATCGCCTTGTAGGTTTATAGCATCCCGAGGTTTTGGGAAGCCTTGTGAGGCGGCTCTAAGTATTCCAACATCTAGAGCTTCTAAGTACGCCTCCATGTGAAATTTCCAATATGGAAAATCATCCCCCACAAAGATAGGAGGAGGTCCATCCCCGTGAGACATCTTTCTCTAGGCGGTTAAGCCTAAATACGTGAGCATGATGCTCTGATACCAATTGAAAGGATCAAGATGTCCAAGAGGGGGGGGGTGGTGAATTGGGCTAATTCTAAATTTCTTTCAATAATTAAATCATACGGTTAGCCCAAATAACCCCTTGTGCCTAGAAAGTGTTTCTAATGTTCTACCGCACAAAAAGTCTTACAACCTAAGTTCCAATCCTACTCTAGCATGGCAATTCTATGGATGTAAAGACAAGTATTGAATTGCTCAAAGTAAATGCTCAAAGTAAAGAGAGAAGGAGGAATGCGGCGATGTTTTGCTGAGGTATCAGAGTCGCCACTCTCCACTAGTCCTCGTTGGAGCACCCGCGCAAGGGTGTTGCTCCCCCTTGATCTGCGTAAGGATCAAGTGCTCTCTACGGGTTGATTCTTCGATACTCCGTCATGGTGAATCACCCACAACCGCTCACAACTTGAGTTGGGTCATCCACAAGCTCCGTCGGATGATCACTAAGCTCCAAATCACCACCAAGCCATCTAGGTGATGGCGATCACCAAGAGTAACAAGCATAAACTCTCACTTGACCATGACAAGCCTAATGAGAAGGGTGGATGCATACTTTGCTACTCTTGATCTCACTAATGAGGGCTCTCTTTGGGATTCTCAAATCTCAATCACCTCACTAGGACCTTGCTCTTCTTGGCACTCACAAAGATGTTTCTCAGCTGTTGGAATGAGCAAAAGTACCCCCACACACAAATGGAGGAAGTATTTATAACATGGGCTGAAAAACAAACTATTATGTGCCTCTGCGGGGTGATCGGACGCTCCGGTCATGTTGACCGGACGCGTCGGTCAGTTCACCCCGAATTCCAGTGATCAAATGGTGACCAGACGCTGGACAGTGTCCGATCATCACTGATCGGACGTGTTCGGTCATGATTTTCCCTCTCTAGAATCTTACTGGAGTCGACCGGACGTTGGCCCTCAGCGTTCGGTCACTTCACCTCTCAGTGTTCGTGTTGACACCGTTTTTTGCGCGTGTCAAAATAATCGGAGTGGACTAATCGGTAAGGGGAAAGTTATTGAATACTTTGATAGCCGATGAAAGCCAGCTTGTATAGATGGTTGCCGATAGCTGGTGGTGGTCGATGGAAAGGTTGACTTGGACTCGGGCGTTGCCAATGAGGTTGGAGATGTTTTTGTCGATGCCGATGAAGGGAGGCTTGAAGACTACTGCCGATGGAACATAGAGTATGCCGATGAAGGGAGGCTTGAAGACTACTGCCGATGAAACGGGGAGTATGCCGATGAAGGAAGACTTGAAGACTACTGCCGATGAAATAGGGAGTATGCCGATGGGAAGGAGGACGGTGAGATTTCCATCGTAATTGAGGCGGACAGGGAAATAGATAGGAGTTGATTTCCTTTTTCTATATTAGTCAGAGTATGATTCATGTAAGAGTCACGTGTTTCCTTAGATATGGAATTGGTGTCCTAGTTGTGTTCGGTTGTGTCTCTTTAGATCAGGGTATAAATATGGAGTAAGGGGCAATGTAATAGAGATATCAATCAATATCAAAACCAACTTTTACTCCTATTTGCATCTACTTACTTTTCGGCGACTTCGTCAATTTGCATATTTTCTTCCTTTTTACGAGTTCTCATTGATTCGGCGAGCTGCATCGTTTCAGTACGACCTTCGGCGATTCTCGAGTTCCGAGTGAACACCTCTTGGCCGTGACTTCCGGGCGTATCGCTGTTGTCAGGACCAAAGTGTTCGTATCTTCATCCTTGTCGATTAGCAGGTCAAATCGACTGGCACGCTTTGGATATCGATTCGGGTATTAGCCCTTTGTGTTTGCAGATCCACTTTTGCATCAACAGTTCGGTCACTTCTAGACGACTTCACCTTGATCAAATGAACTGACCGGACTCTGCGCCAGCATCCGGTCAGTATTTGACCCTCTATTCACTTCCAATTTTCGATCGTACATGAATGAAGTTTGCTCCAATGGATCTAAGGACTTTTTAGGAGCTACCTAGTGCTAGGTTTAGCAAGTGTGCACCACACCTAACCCACTAGACTCACCTAGGTCAAACTACCAATCCATACCCCCTTAATAGTATGTCCAAAGGAAAAACAAAGTCCTAAACTACTCTAAGTGTCTCTTCAACACCAAACGATACTTAGAACTAGTCCATCCTTAACCTTGTCGTCCATCCTTTGAAAACCGAAACGATTTCCATCGTAGGGGCATGACCACCATGATAGCCCAATCGATCTCCATTACCATGACCTAACTTAATTGCCTCTACAAAACACACGTTAGTCATAGTAATCACGTATTGTCATTAATCACCGAAACCCAACTAGGGGCCTAGATGCTTTCACTACTTCAAAATAATGACATTGCTCTTAGTGCCATCCATGATGCTTTGGATGAGAGAACATTTAAGCAAATCAAGAACATTGAGAGGGCTCATGAGGCATAGAAGAAATTGGAGGAATCATTTGAGGGCACTCAAGCCATGAAGGGTGCAAATGCATACATTCTCAAGGAAAAGTTTGTAAGCTTCAAGATGAAAAAGGATGAGAGTGTGCCGGAGATGTTTCATAGGCTTCAAGTGCTTGTCAATGATCTCAAAGCACTTGGAGAAGAGGTGAAGGACAAGGACTTCCCCCACAAGTTCTTGAGATGTTTACCTTCAAGATTTGGCACATTGGTCACTATTCTAGTGAGGAATGGTTTGGACACCATGACACCAAACCAAGTGTTGCGAGATATAATGACCGATGATACATATAGAGATGATAATGAGAAGGAAGAAAAGGAGAAGAAAGATGAGAAGAAGGATGAGAAGAAGAAGAGCGTGGCATTCAAGGCCACATCATCCAAGGGCAAGGCAAAGCAAGATACATCAAGTGAAGATGATGGCTCATGGGATGATGATGCTGATGAGAAGATGGCTCTCTTTGTCAAGAGATTTGGGAAGTTCATGTTGAAGAAAGGATACCATGCTAGAAGGAAGAAATCTTCATCTAAGAACAAGGAAGAGTCAAGAAGGTGCTTTAATTGTGGAAGCAAAGACCATCTTGTTACTCAATGTCCATACAATAGTGACAAAGATGATGACAAGAAGAACAAGAAGGATAAGAAGGAAAAGAAAGAGAAGAAGGACAAGATGACCTTCAAGAAGAAGGGTGGTTCATATGTGGTCACTTGGGATAGTGATGCTTCCTCAAGTAATGATGATGATAGTGATGATGACAAGACCACCAAAAAGAAGGCACTTGCAAGCATTGCTATCAATGAGAAGCCTTCTCTCTTCGATACTCCATCGTGCTTCATGGCTAAGGCCACTAAGGTACAAATTTGTGATGATGAAAGTGATGAGGAACATGAAAATGAAAATAAAAATGATAGTGATAGTGATGATGATGAACCTACTAAGGATGAACTATTTGACATGCTAGAAGATGCTAAAGAACACTTTGGCATTAAGAGAAGGGAATGCAAAAGCTTGCGTAAGGAACTAAAAGCCCTTAAGCAAGCCTTTGATGAGCTCAATGCAACTCATGAGAGGCTAGAGGAAGCCCATGAGAAGCTTGACAAGGCTCACAAAAGCTTGAAAAAGCTCATTCCTCTTTACTTAATGAACAAAATAAAAGAAAGCAAGTTGAGACTTGTGATGTAGGCTTAACTTGTGATATAATTGATAAATCATTATCTATGCCTATCATTGTTGCTCCCGCTAACCCTTCTTGTAGTACTTCTACTTCCACCTCATCTAGTAGTGATGGTTTTACTTGTAATGCCTCACTAATGGTTGAGAATGAGAACCTCAAGAAGGAGGTCAATAAGCTCACTCACACCTTGGCTAAGGCCTATGGTGGTCAGGACCGCTTGCTTATGTACTTGGGTAGCCAAAGAGCTTCTGTCTACAAAGAGGGATTGGGCTATACCCCTAAGAAAGGCAAGACGGCATTTTCTCCTCACAAGACTAGTTTTGTGAAGAACAATGATCGGTTTTACACTAGTTGCAAGCAAGTTGGTCATGTAGAGCAAAAGTGCATGAACAAGAAGTCATAATCTAATGTATCCTCCATTAAACTTGATTCTTTCTATATGCTTATCAAGGCTGCAAATAGTGTAAATGCTAAGTTTATTGGTAAACCATGGATGGGCTCAAAGAATAAAGTTATTTGGGTGCCAAAGAGCTTGGTCACTAACCTTCAAGGACCCAAGCAAGTTTGGGTACCTAAAAAAATTGATCTCCTTTGGAAAATTGTGTCTGATTTGGTTCAAGTTTATTGTTATGCTAGCTAGCTGGACTGTATAAACTGGGTTCTACCTTCATGCTCTGGCCTCTGGACCAGCTAGCACATCAATGAGGAAACTCGTTACCAAGACATGGCGGATATACGCTGGTTTCGTGATCGAGCTATTTAAGAGAAGCAAATAGATGAGTGCTCTACTATCTAGCATTCATGTACGTCAGTTTCTATTTTACTCCACAAATATTATTGCTTCATATAAAAGTACGGCTTATAAGCCAAGCGAACAGGGTGTTTGATTGAAACATTTAGAATTACAATATCTTTTTTAAACTCATCTAACTAGAGAATTGCTGCATATAAAAGTTACTGCATTGCCACTGGTATTAGGCCTAGAAAGTTTTAGCTAGACATTGAAGTTAGGTGGAATTCTACATATCTAATGCTTAAGCATTTGTTTCCTCATAAGGCCACATTCACTACTTTCATGCATGCTCAATATCCTAGGGCTGAAGGTGCTCAGTTGCTTTTAACTGATGATCATTGGGCTATGACAGAAAAAGTGCTTAAATTTTTTGAACTGTTTTATGATTCTACAGTTGCATTGTCTAGTGTGTACTATCCTACATCTTCACTTATGATTCATTATCTTGTTAAGATTGCTATGTATCTAAAGAAATATGCTAATGATAGTTACATCAGACCTGTGGCTTAACCTATGATAAACAAATATAATAAATACTGGAGGGACATGCCTTTGCTTTATTCTTTTGCATTCATCCTGGACCCTAGAGCTAAAATAAAAGGTTTCAATAGAGTGCTTAGGAGGTTGGGTAACCTTACTAGTACATATTATACTACTTATCAGTTGGGCACTAGAGCTTGACTTACTGATGTCTACAATAAATATGAGGAGAAATATGGAGCTGTTAGGTTGAGGAGGACTGTCCCTCCTAACCTATCTGGTAAGAAAAGTTCTGCTTGGGATGAAATTATGATGATAATGATGTTTGTGGTTCTACTGGTTGTATGCATCCTCTAGCTGCTACTCTAAGCATGGCTAGAGATACCTCTGTAACTGCCCTGCTGTAGGCTGCAAGTTCTTCAGCTTCTAATATTTCTGGACTTGTTTCTTACTTGGACTGTGATACTGTGAACCAGTTAGATGATGATTTTAACATTTTGAACTAGTGGCATCAGCACAAACTCACATATCTAGTGCTATCAATCATGGCTAAAGATGTTTTAACTGTTCCTGTGTCCACCATATCTTCAGAATCCACTTTTAGTATGACTGGCAGGATCATCGAGTAGCGGCAGAGGAAGCTAAAGTCTGAAATGGTGGAGATGCTAACCTGCATCAAAGATTGAGAGGCTGCAAAAGAAAGACTGCAACACATGGT
This sequence comes from Miscanthus floridulus, assembly GCF_019320115.1. Lineage (NCBI taxonomy): Eukaryota > Viridiplantae > Streptophyta > Magnoliopsida > Poales > Poaceae > Miscanthus > Miscanthus floridulus. Next base: position 58,037,532 of record NC_089587.1, on the reverse strand, counting down.
GGAGGATAAGGAGTTTGAAGAAGTATTTGAAGAACTTTATCTTGATTAATTATCATTTATGTAATGGGACTATAATATTATGGATTGGACTTTGATGTAAGGGCAATGAACTTTATAATTGAAGCTGGGTTGTACTCTTTTTTCTTGTCTAGGGTTTCTCACAAGGGTGAGTTTTACCTATACAGGTTTTTAATAAGACAGTCATTGCACTAAAGCTCCCTATAAACTGTTATTTTGTTATCTCTGTCTGTGTTTTTATTATCTATGCTGTGGAATGCAAGTTATGTGTTGTTTATTGTAGGTTTCATCTCAATTCAATAAATAAAGTGACATATCTGCTTGTCTATATCAATTTTTATAGAGTACTGTGATCATTCTGAGTTAGTTGGGGTCAGACACTTTACAGCCTGTTCGGCTCGTGCTGATACGATCGTATACGATCGTGGATTATTACTGCTAACTGATTTGGTGTGAGAAAAAAATACTGTTCTGGCTGGAAATTTACGATCATTTACGACCAAACGAACAGGCTATTAGTGCCCGTACCGGCACGAGCACTGCAGTGCCATCCTGCTTAGTGGCACGGCACGGCACGCCTAAGTACTTATAGTGCCGTGTCTGGGCCGGTATTTCGGCACAGTGGCACTAACAGACATGGTACGGCTAACCTACCGTGCCACGTAGTGCCGTGCCTAGCCGTGCCGTGCTCGTGCCCGTGCTCGTGCCATGCCGGACCACCCGTTTGGCGAAGTCTACCCTAGTTCACCCGAGAAGATCCACCTCTGAGAGAACTCAAGCAACTGATACTCGATACCGACGGTCCCGTAGGGGCCACAGACCACCTGATCGGCTCGATTTCCAAGATAAACAATGTTCTTCAATCTCTCTTCTTTTCGATCCGAAAACGACTATTTTGGTTGGACATACATTTATTTTCAGGACTTAACATGCATGCCTTTATATGGAATGTTTGTGCCTTATATTAATATAAAAACTTACAAGGGATATATATATCTCATGAGAAGTTTTGTAATGGTTAGACAAAACTTACACCATCCATCAGCTCATATACATGTAAAAATGTCTTGTGACAATAGTACCTAGTTTTATAGGAAGAGCGAAAACAATCAAACAAGAAAAGTATACTTCATCATAAACAACAATTACACAAACGACATACAAGGTAGAAAAACAAATGCAGCAATAAAAGAACAACATTAATAGTTTGCCCATCTCTAATTCGTCGAAGATTTCACACCTGGGCAGACAGTGCTCCGCTATTGCTTCAGAAAATGGAATTCTCATGAAATTAACTATCAAATCATCATCGGCATGCAGACAACCAACACTAATTAGATGGTTAACTTAGAAGAACTCCACCTGCCAAAGCCACCTTAGGCACCGGAGGAGCACTGTCTGCCTAGGTGGGGCACGGCTCATCTGCACTCAAGTCATAATCCGCTCAGACAACATCGGGCGTGTGGCTGGCGGCTGGCTGTCCCAACGGATTATGACCAAGTGCAAAAGAGGCGTGCCCTGCCTAGGCCTAGCCAGAGACGGTGGTGGCTAGTCCACGCCGGCGTTCAGGGCCGGCTGCGGGCTCACCGCTGGCGCACGCCGCGGACGATGAGCGCGATGCCGCCGTGGAAAGCCACACACAGTGCTAGAGCGAAGCACATCGTGCAGGGATCTCGTTCCAGGGAGAGGGAGTCGACCGATTTGGTGAGTGAGGCGGCGATTGCGATGACCGTGGAAGCGACGCACTGGGCAATTGTAGTAGAGTTCAATTTCTTCCGCACCTCAACTGAATCACATCAAAAACGAGTTAAAAGCAGTCAGCATGCTAGAATCGCCTCCTTTTCATAAACAAAAAATATATATATTAATGCAGAATCCATAAAGAAGGGTATGCCAGGCAACAATCAAGATTGGATAATCCAGGAAAAAAAATAATATGACGCAAAAATGTTTTTTCTCTGTCTTGGCCCTGGACACGGACAATGCGTGAGTCGGTGAGGATTTGGTGCTTGTGCTGCATCTGAAATTTGGCTCAGCCTGGAGAAACTGGAGAAATTTGGTGCTGCTCTGCTTGCGTGCTTGATGAAGGAGACACGGATGACGCTGCTATTGGCTGCCGATTGGAGGAGAAAGGAGGAAGGAGGAGGGCCTGGTTGCTATGATGGGCTGCTATTGACTGAAGCTTGGGTAGATCATTGCTGCCTTCTGCCTGTGCTTTCTGGAGATTGGAGAAGAACATGGAGAGATCCAAGGGCAAACTTGTGCGTTCACATTAAAGCAAGGAGAATTACGAAATGAGGGGAATGAATAGCTAGATCCCGCGTGTGGCTAGCAGAAGAGCTCGGACGAACGCGAGGGAGGGGAATGAAAGAAACGAGAAACCCCACCAAGAACCCAACCAAACTGCGTCCCACATGTAACACGGCACGCAGCAGCAAAGCGCTCATGCTCCAAACACTAAGTAAAAAATAATTTTTAGCAACGGTTTAATTTTTTTGTAGGGGCGGCTGGTGATAGAACCGCCCTTACAGTGGCATGCTCGGGTGCCCAGACACCAACCGCCCCTACAAACAGAATAGTAGGGACGGCTGGTGATACGAGTCGCCCCTACAAATGGAGTCTGATTTGTAGGGGCAGCTCAATCACCAGCCGCCCCTGGAAATGTTATTTGTAGGGGCGGCTGGTGATTGAGCCGCCCCTACAAATAACCCCGTATTTATAACTCTGATTTGTAGGGACGGCTCAATTACCAGCCGCCCCTACAAATGCCCCCATATAAAACAGATGCAGCACCTTCTTTCTACTCGGGTCACTCACTCCAACACGTGAAAGAAAGGTGGGGAGACATTGGGCACCTTCTAAAAATTGCTATACTAAGGGCGAAGGTTTTGATCTCAAATCCTTTGGTGGAGAGGTTGTAGAAGGTAAGAAAATTTTATTCCATACTTTTTAAGTTTTAATGGTTGGTTAGTGAGTAATTAGAGTTTTGTTTTTCTCTCTCTTCTATGGTGCTTGAGCTACTTATGAAGCAAATTAGACCCAAGTTTTAAATGTACTAGGGTAAATTAGGGAGGGGAACAAGATCATACCCTTATTTGGTCCATGTTTCTTGATTTTAGTGAACAATTAGTTAGTTTTATGGATGTTTCATGTGCATGTGGATCTAGATCTAGGGTTTAGTTTTTTTTTTTAATTTTGTTTTTGTAAATTTATGTTTGATGAAATTGGACTAGGGTTTGTATGAAAGATATTGGGTAAAGTATAATTGTTGCTAATTGTTGTCTTTGAAATTGTTTATTGTAATCAATAAATATGTATTTTAATTATTTATGGATAAATGGGCCATTAATTAATTTTCCTTTACCATGGTGTGTTTGTATGCTTCATGTAATTATATTAGATTTATATTCATATATATCTGAAGTATATACAATTATTCTCAAGTAATTATTAATTTGTTTTATTTTTATATATATCTGAATAAGTAGTCCTTTAATGTTTGTTTTGTTGTTGTTGTAAAAGATGGAGTACATGAACTCTTGGATGTATGGTTCGTTAAGGTTTAAGGCAGGTTTCCGTGAAGAGGTTGATAAATTTATTGAAGCCGCAAAGAAGCATGCAACGACATTGAAAGCGAATAAGGGTACAATTATTTGCCCATGTAAAGATTGCAAGAACCATATGGCATGGACAAATGTGACTATCATCAGATCACATTTGATTATGCGAGGATTTATTGAGGACTACATAGTGTGGATTCATCATGGTGAAACGGTTATTGGTAACGACGAGGATGAGGAGGAATACGACGACGAAATCATAGAATCCCTGTCCCAATATTCAGCAGAGCTTCATGCACGAATGGATTTCGAGTTTGGTAATGAACAAGGTGGTGATGCTGGTGGTTGGGATGGTAACGATGAAGGTGGTGCCAATAATGATGATGGAGCACGTGTCGGGGATGAAGATGATTTGGAGGACATGATTCGAGCCCTTAGACCAGAGATTTTACTAAATAGCCCGAAAGGTTTAGAAAATTTGGAAAGGGTGATAAAAGCATCGAAGGAGACTGTGTATAGTGTTGAAAAGGGTTGTCCGACACATTGGACATTGCTACGTTTTGTGCTTGAGCTGCTCATCCTGAAGGCTAAGTACGGCTGGTCAGATTGTAGTTTCAATGATCTATTGCATCTCCTATCATCGGTGTTGCCACAACCAAACTCAGTTCCCACCAACACATACCAAGCGAAGAAGGTCATAAATCCATTGACAATGGGGGTTGAAAAAAATCCATGCATGCCCCAACCACTGTATACTTTTTCGTGACGAAACATTCAAGTCACTAGATAAATGTCCCCGATGTGGGGCCAGCCGGTACAAGAACAATGACCTTTACGGTGGGGACGAAGCCTCCACAGGGAAAAAGAGGAATAAGAAGGGTACAAAAAATGTGGTACAAGAATCTCAGCCCCCAGAGGACACTCCATTAGGCAACGATGCAAAGCAGAGAAGAATTCCTGCCTTGGTAACATGGTACCTGCGAGTGACCGACCGCTTGAGACGTATCTTCCTAAACCCTAAAGAAGCCGCACTCATGACATGGTGGGATGATGAGCGCAAGGTGGATGATGATAAGATTGCACACCCGGCTAATTGTAGTCAGTGGCAAAGGTTTGATGAGAAGCACAAAGAATTTAGCGATGACCCAAGGAATGTACGGTTTGGCTTGAGCATCGATGGAATGAATCCCTTCAATGAGAGGATGAGCGACCATAGCACATGGCCAGTGGTCTTGACCATGTACAACATCCCAACATGGTTGTGTCAGAAGAGAAAGTACCTTCTCCTCACTATTCTTATTTCTGGCCCTAAACAACCAGGCATTGATATAGACGTATTCCTCGAGCCTTTGATGCAAGAAATGGAGAGGCTATGGAGGCATGGGGAGCAAATATACGATGCGTTCCGAAAGGATGACTTCATATGTAGAGCAATAATATTTGTTACTACCAGTGATTACCCCGCACTGTTTGCTTTGTCTGGACAGATCAAAGGGAAGATGGGATGCTTGGTTTGCTTGGATGGTACTACATGGGTGTACCTGGATGCATCCAAGAAGATAGTTTACCTAAGTAATCGATGCTTCTTAAAGACAAGTCACAAGTACCGCAGTAAATTGTTCTTTAGATTTTATGACAACGCCCCGAAGATTGAACTCCCTCCAGAGAGACGTCATAATGGAGAACACATGTACAGAATGGTGAAAAACATACGCGTCGTCTATGGAAAGAAGAATCCGGATGGGACGAACAGAGATAGAAGCACATCTCCTGTCGAAGACGTACCTTTCAAGAAACAATCGATCTTCTTTCAGTATCTGCCTTATTGGCTAGACTTGGAGGTCCCCCATGCCATTGATGCTATGCACATGCAGAAGAATGTCTTTGAGAGTCTCATTGCTACCTTGATGGACATAGGCAAGTCAAAGGATGGTATGAAAGCATGGAAAGACATGGTGCAGCTAAACGTGATGCCACAGCTTCACCCGGTACCTGAGGCTAATGGAAAATACACTCTGCCCGCGGTGTGCTTCAACCTAACACTAGACGAGAAGAGAGCTATATGCACTTTCCTGAGGGGGATCAAAGTCCCGACTGGGTTTTTAGCAAATGTGAAGAAGCTAGTGTCGATGAAGGACTTGTCAATAACACACTGCAAGGCTCACGATTGCCATGTGATGCTGATAGTGTTTCTACCTATTGCAATCACGGCTATAAAGCCAGAGTTCTTGAAAATGGCCATCACCCGCATGTGCTACTTCTTTTCGCAGATCTCATAGAAGACGATTGGTAAGCAAGAGTTGAGTGACCTACATGAATTTGTGGTGGAGACACAAAATCAACTGGAGATGTGTTTACCTCCTGCTTTTTTTATATAATACCACATCTCATGATTCACATGGTTCATCAGATACAGGCGTTGGGCCCTTGCTACTTGCATGAAATGTGGTCCTACGAGCGATTCATGTCGGTTCTAAGTCGATACGTGCATAATCAAGCATACCCAGAGGGCTCCATGATAGAGGATTACAGTGCTAAAGAAGTCGTCGAGTGCTGTCAAGAGTACCTAAAAGTACAGAAAGGGATTGGTAAACCCGATTCTCGTCACAAGGGTAGGCTAGCTGGGAAGGGCACTAGTGGTAGAAAAGTGTTCATTGACCATGATTACAAAGAGGTGAGTCGGGCGCATTATAGTGTCTTGCAGAGTACACAATTGATACAGCCGTACATTGATGAACACTTGGCTATCATTATGGCGGAGAGAAATAGCCGTTCGGATGATTGGGTCATGAAACAACACAAGCAACGACTAACTATATGGTTGAAGGACCAAAACATATCGTCTGGAGAAACCATAGACTCTATTACCATCAGTAGGTTAGCGGAGGGGCCATCGAGACAAGTGACATCTTGGAATGCTTATGACATCAATGGGTATACGTACTATACCCACGCAAAGGATAGTAAATATGTGAACCAAAACAGCGGCGTTCAAATAGAGGCTATCGATGGATTAGGGTGAAAGATCCAATACTTTGGCATCATTGAAGAGATATGGGAACTTGACTATGAAAGGGATATAACGGTGGCCCTGTTTTGATGTCGCTGGATCAAACAACACCAACTGAACGAGATCGGATTGAGAGTCCTAGACCTCGAGAATCTAGGCTACCAAGATGACCCTTGGGTGCTCGCTTCACATGTCGCACAAGTTTTCTATATGACTGACCCACAAAGTAACCTCCCCCCGAAGAAGAAGACAAAGCACGTGGTTGCCTTCAGAAAACAACATATTATTGGAGTTGATGGCGTGGACGATGTTGAAGCTTATAATAACTACGATAAGATGCCGCTATTCACAGACATTCCTAAAAAGATCAGTGTTGTGGAAAAGAACCTCCCCAAAGACATAATGCCATGGGAACGAAAAGGTGTCAAGGGGAAAGTCGTTACAACGGGCTAGCTAGTTGTTGAACGTGTAGTGTTTGTGTAAGTGTGTGTTTGTAAGACTTCATTTATGCATGCGTGTGAGACTATATATTTATATACATGTGTAAGACTACATATTTTTATATGTGTGTGAGACTACATTTTATGCATGTGTGTGAGACTACCCTTTGCAACATCCAGATGACTCTATTTGAACATCCACTCTATTACTACTAAAACTGTATGAAATCACTTAATACTTTATGAAATGAAGAAATGACTAAAATAAAAGTAGGAGATCTTGATGAGTTATACAACTTTTATATTCATCACATTTACAGCTGAAATCATTTAGTGTTTGAAAATCAGGTTTGAAGCTGTTATTTTCTGAAATTTAAAATTTGAATTGTTCAAAATTAGTGACAAAGATAGATGACTAGACTAAAATGATAGAGCATGATTTTAGAAAATTTTAGGAAAAAACCATCATATTTGGAGTTAGTATGAGGGAGAAAAACTAGTTACAAGTTTCAGCCACAGATTAAAAAGAGAAATCACACTTGTTCATCATTGATCATCATGAACAACTGTGATTTTTCTTTTTAATCTCTGGTTAAAATTTATAACTAATCTTTCTCCCACATACTAACTCCAAATGTGATGATTTTTTTCCTAAAATTTTCTAAAATCTTGCCCTATCAAGTTAGTGTGTTGATTTGGTCATTCTTTTCATTTGACAAAGTTTGAGCACTTCAATTTTTCAAATTTAAAAAAATGATAAGTTCGAACAAGATTTTCAACCATTAAATGATTTCAGTTGAAAAAGTGATGAATACTAAAGTTGTATAACTCATCAAGATCTACAACTTTTATTTTGATCATTTCTTCATCTGACAAAGTGATAGTAAATATTGTTCACAAATCAACATGTTTCTCGTATAGTTCATAAAACTATGAGTCATATGTGAATTTATGAACAATATTTACTAATACTTTGTCACATGAAGAAGTGACCAAAATAAAAGTTGTAGATAGTGAGGATTTCAACAACTTTTATGTTCACAACTTTTATTGTTGAAATCATTTAAGGTTTCAAAATCTTGTTTGAAGTTGCTAATTATAAAAATTTAAAATTTCAATAGTTCAAATTTGGTCAAATGAAAATATGATCAAAATAAAAGTTGTACATATTGATGAGTTCTACAACTTTGGTATTCATGAGTTTTTCATCTGAAATCATTTACTCTTTCAAAATATTATTTTAAGTTAAAATTGTTTGAATTTCAAAATTTGAATCGTTCAAACAAAGTCACATGACAAGATGACCAAAATAAAAGTTGTACATGTTGATGAGTTATATAACTTTTATGTTTACAATATTTTCATTTTATTTCATTTAATGTCATAAAATTATAGTCGAAGTTTTAAAATTCAAATTTTTAATTTTTGTTTTTTTGTTTTCTTTATTGTTTGGAGTACAATTGTTTATATATATATTTCTTCATATATAGAATAATACAAAATATTATATTTGTGCATATACACAATTGTTTTTATATTACTTTTTTATTTTGGTCATAATTGTTTTATATATACATAATTGTTTTTATAATACAGAATTAACAATTTAAAAAAATTAAAATATATTTCTAGGAGCGGTTGGATCAGGAACCGCCCTTACAAATGCATTTGTAGGGGCGGCTGGATCAGGAACCGCCCCTAAAAACGCATTTGTAGGGGCGGCTGGATCAGGAATCGTCCCTACAAATCATCCCGTCTGTAAAATAGAGGGCGCACGGGTGTCGTCTTCATTTGGGCACTCTCTTCTCCTCCGACGCCGTCAGGCTGCCCCGCCGACGCCGGCCCACGCCCCTTCCCCACCGACGTCGTCACGCGCCCCTTCCCCACACCCGTGCGCCCCATCTCCGCGCATCTCCCCGCACCCACGCCCCCTCGCCCCCTCCCACGCCCCCTCCCGCGCACCGCCCTAGGGTTTCTAGAGGAGCGACGACGCCGTCGGCGAGCGAGGAACCTTCAGCCTCCAGCGGTCCCGCACCCGGCCCCCGGCGCCCGCCCCCATCTCCGTGCATCTCCCCACACCCGCGCCCCCTCGCCCCCTCCTGCGCACCCGCCCTAGGGTTTCTAGAGGAGTGGCGACGCCACCAGCGAGCGAGGAGCCTTCAGCCTCCAACGGTCCAGCCTCGGTGGAGGATCCAATCCGAAGCGAGAGACCTGAAACCTATGGCTGCGAGGGATGCGGGACCACGACGAGCGTCGTCGATGCGCAAGCAACGATGAGGTCGTCCCCGATCTGAACTTTTTTGTTTTTGTTTTCCCCCCCTCGTTCTCAAGTGACATGGTGACAGCAAGAGAGAGAGAGTTGGGAATCAGGATGGATCATGGAACCCCCAAGGGCCACTTCCTCCTCCGATTCAACCGACCTCGGGTGATGATTGGCCTACTTGCTGCTATAGAGAGAGATTATGCTTATTGTTTGCCAAGTATGTGCTACTGGATGGAATTCCAGTGTGTCCTGTAGATGTTCGGTGTAATTCGTGCTCAGAATTACAAGATCCTTGCTGAAATTATGTGCCCAAAAGAATTTTGCTGAGTTTTTTCCCGCTTACCCGACAATTAAAAAAACGGATTTTCTACTGCTGCTCATGTTGTCAGAGGTAGAAAATGTAGCAAACTGGCATTCTGCACTTCTGCTCAAGGAGGAAAAGACATACAAAAGGCACACACTGTGCTAATTTTGTGGTCAACAAGGCAGGACATAGTTTTTTCTGCTCATAGGTAGTTACATATGGTTCTGGTATTCTGAAAATACCAAAATAGCATCCTTGCAACTTGTAGTTGTATCATGGTAGTTGCAGGAATCGTGAGCTCATGGCCGGGTAGTTTAGTTTAGTTTGGTCCTCCTGTGATCATGATGCCTCATAATCCTGTCACAGTATAGGGAGCATTTTGTTAACCCTTTATTTGGTCCTTAATAAATCTTCGTTCCTAAGTACTATGTTTACAGCTGGATCCACAATCGCCGCATTACCAGTTTATCACCTTTATATAGTCTGGCTTTCTACGAAAGTTTGTAGTCCTTATGCTGCTTGCTACTCCAACTGACATTATTGTTGTTTGGCAATATAATCAGGTAGTTTTCCTGTCCAGAGCACATACAAGATGGTTAACGCAATCAAGGGGCTGTTCATCTCCTGGTAAGCTCCTGATACATCTGAAAATTCGGCGGTGAACCCATGCGCCCCATCTCGGCACCCGCGCGCCCCCTCCAACGGCTGGGCGAACCCCGCCCCACTTCGCCACCTCTTCACCGGCAACGATCACCCACCAGGTATGCCCACTCCCTTCTCTCCCCTTCCTTCCTTTGCGGAGCAATCTCGGTGTGCCGTCAATATCTTTTCTGATATTGCCAAACAACAATAGCAGTTTGTCATTTAGTAGTACAAGCACACATTTGAAAAGCTGATATTCTTTTGTGATCATATTTTGTTGTCCTAGTCAGCGATAAAATTCTCTAGTTGGCTGTAATGATAATCATAAGACACCAGCAAAAAAAGTTATTTAATTTAGACATTGGCGATAATGCTTGTTATCATAGGCAACCATTAGCTAGAGTGACAATGACACCACTAATCTAAATATAGGCTATATACTGATGCCTCTTAATTTTCAGCGAACCAAATGCATATATGCATTGTTATCATCGATCAACATGAGGCAAAGTATGCAAATTAATTAAATATGAGTCCGCACATCTATATATGTGTGTGTCATAGACATATAGGTACAGGTCCTGCCATCTTGTTACGTCTAGCTGCAAAGTACCTCTTTCATCTTCTGCACAAGTTGGCATGTATTTTTTTTATTTGTTACTTACATACTCTATGTAGGTAGATAAAGGTTTCGATTATGACATCTGCCTAGGCTTATAGAGCATGATATTGCTTAAAAACAAAGTAGTCTGTTTCTAAGTTTCAGTGAATTCAGTAGTTGTCTACATTTATACACATTGTTAGGTGAGCTATACCAGTGATGGTATTAGTGATAGCTAGTTTGTTTTTCTGGTTTTCAATAATCTTCACAAGTATGCAGCTTTCGTAAGTTACAAATTCATATGCATATATCTGTAAAATAGCCCTGTGTTAGTTTCAGGAATGAAATTCTTGATTCTGTAATTACCTTTTGTATAGAATCAGAATGTTCAACTGTGCATCAGTTCTGAGTTGTTGGCATTATTGACATGTTTGTTAAGTTCTAAGTTGACATTATTGTTGGCATTATTGACATGTGTTGGCATTATTGACATGTCTGTTAAGTGAAATTGTGAAAACATGCTGTTTGATTTTCGGCCTTTGTGGTTTGGTCTAGGATTGAGCTCACATGTACAGCTGTTTTATTCATCTCTAGGGTGTGACTAAAATTGGGTCTATCTATCCACACAGCCAGTAGTTGTGATTACAGTTATGTTTCTGTTTGGTAAATTCATATGTCCATGATGTTAATGATAAGGCTGGTTTCTCATCATTCACAGTAGTCACCCAAGAGATTTCGCCCTACCAGGCTTGGTAGGTACTGTTGTTTAGCTTAGTAGTACCTATGCTAGCAAGATCTGACCAATAGCAGTTTGTCTTTTTTTAATGTGAAAGTTAGGAGTAACAATGTTTTATTGCAATTTGATGGTGCATCAGCTTGGTTTGAATTTGTGAAGTGAAGTGTCACTTTTGTGCAACAGTGAATACTCTATTCAAGTAATCATTAGCTGATATTTGAAGGATTAGTCTATTTCTTTTGCATGATTAAGTGAACATGTATCTGGTCCTCACTGCTAAATATTTGTGACCTGAACTGTTATTGTTGTCATTTGTCTGTGTAGGTAGCAGTCCAACTGCTGCCATAGCAAATAGTCAAATCTTTTGGAAATTGTGAACTATTGTTTTGCTTCCGTGTGAGGTATTGAGTTCTAATCGGTCCTAGTGTAAACTGTCTCAAGTTGGCTTGTGTGATCTTGATGATTAGAAGATAGGTCTGCTAGGTTGGAACTAGGATATATTACTGAGTTGTATTACTAAGAAGTTGCTTGCTTGCTGTATTATTAATTCCAGCATGAAACTTAGATGGCTCTTGAACTCTTGAAAATAGACTGTTTTATATATGCCAACTGTTTTAATATATGCTTATATATGCCCACTGTTTTATATATACACAGTGAGTCTTCTTGCTGCTGCTCTACTGCTGCTGTCCTCTTCCCTATACTCTTAGAAACTACTACTACTCTGCTGCTGTCCTCTTCCCTATACTCTGCTCTACTACTGTTGTTGTCCTCTTCCCTATACTCTTAGAAACTACTGTCCTCCTACTGCTGCTGCTGTTCTACTACTACTCTATACTATTCTAGTGTTGGCCGCTACTCTGCCCTCTTCCCTATACTCTTAGAAACTACTACTGGTACTAGCTGGCTGCTAGCTACTCTACTTACTGCTAGCTACTATCCTACTACTACTAGCTGGCTATCTAAGTTACCAGATTTTGATCTACAGGGGTCTTCCAACCATGTGGCAGCAGTCAACTATTTTTTGGCTATTTTTCCTATCCTCTATGTTTGGGAAGCAGCAGCTGCTTGTTTTTACACCTTTTCCTCTCTATGTTTGTTAAGCAGTTGTTGCCTTTTTTGCCAAATCTCCCCTCTCCTCTCCTCTTATTTGTTTTGCCGATGATGAAATTGTCCAAGTCCATACATTATATGGAATATGAGCTGATGATCAAGAACTTGTGAGGAACTTGGCATCATTAGCAGCCGCCCCTACATTACCTTCTCCTCTCTTCTCTGTTATGATGCCTTGATGCTCCAAGTTCAAGATTAGATGATGATTGACATGTTTCTGAGGCCTCTACCACTGCTACTACTCTTTTTTTTGATATATTGTTGTTTTATAGGACTACTTTGGTTTATAGCCCTTTTTGATTTTTTATACCTTCTCACGTACCTAAAGCACACTTTCTTGCATCTATTAGAACAAAGCGCAAAATAATATCGTGGACACCAGACAGTGTAGCCCAATGCCCCAAGCATGATGAGCACCCAACCAATGAGGAGCAAGCACTAGAGGACCATCTAACTTAGGAGCAGTTCGATAACGAGTTAGAAAAGGATCTAGAAGTGATGCTTACTCAGGAGCAGTGTGACGAGGAGGAAGGGGGAGCAGAAGAAAGAGCAGGAGAGGCTGCTGAAGGTGAAGAAGAAGAGAATGATGATGATGATGACTCAGAAGAGGGATATGAAAGTCCCAAGGATTCTTTCCCATGTGAAGCCAGAAGGAGGCCAACGGAGGAGGATTTGGACAAGGATTTCGACCCGAACGAGGAGGTAGGGAAAAAGACTTAGCTTGTAAATTTTGCTAAAGCTTTGGCTGTGTTACCTCTGCTAACACTTTGACCTATCGTATATATAGGTCCCTCCTAAAACTCAGAAAAGATGACGTCGACGTCCGCGACATCTCGCTAGACAAGCGGAGTAGAGGAAAGGAGAGCAGAGGCAACAGCCACAGAGACAGATCACGATGCCTCTGCTCCACAAACTCAAGACACAACCATGACTACCAAGCCTAAGAGGAAACAAGGGGATAGAAAAGGAAATCTATATCCAGATAAGGCATGCTATGTGATAACGGAGGTTGGGCTAGCAGGGGAGATCCTTGAGCCGAAGGAATTAAGAGGAAAATTCTGTAATGCGATCAGGACCATAGTAAGAGATAAATTGAACCCAGCAATCCCTAACTAGAAAGAGGTACCAGAGAACACAAAGAATGCACTATGGGATAGGTAGCTGAAGGTCAATTTTAGATTTCCGGAGGGTAAGCATGAATTGGTAAAAAAATGCTATCAGGATGATGGGAGAGTCATTCCAACGTTGGAGGTTGGAGCTCAACATGAAGTATATCCAAAAGGGGTTAACTCCCTTCAACGAGTTCAGCAAAATAACTCCTAGTCAATGGGAGGAGCTCGTGGCTCAGAAGACTTCACCGGAGGCATTGGAGCTCAGTGCCCGTAACACCGAGCTAGCGAAGTGGAACAAACACCACCATCATCTAGGCCTCGGTGGCTACTATGCCAAGGAAGAACAATTTAGGAAGATGGACGAAGAGGCCACAGCTGCTGGGAATATCGATGTGACGAATTTGAAGGTACGCTCAAGGAACTGGATATATGCGAGGAGTACAGAATCATCCGGCAGTAATCTTAAGTTTGATAGGCTAGAGACCCAAGAGGCGGTATCAAGGATACTAAAATATGTTGAAGACAAGGAGAAGGGCTCATTCAATCCTTCCAGAGAGAGGGACGAGCTTAGCCTTGCCTTAGGAAATAAGGAGCACACAAGCCGCACCAGGGGGCTAGGGAAAAGGATGACCTATAAGCAAGGATTTAAAGAGGACAGGCACATGTACAAGAAACATGGCCGAGACTGGGAGACTAGTCTTGAGCTCCAAGTGAAGGCTCTAGTTGCGAAGGCGCTGGAGGAGCAAGGACTGTCTATGGAGCCATGGATATTAGAGTTGCCGCTGGGAGAACTAGTATTAGTTGGCAGCCCTCCGAAAGTTCCTAGCAGCCAAGGTTCCACTGCAGCCACAACCCTAGTCGATTGCATACGGGAACCAACTAGTTGCACCTTGGTGTTTCTTAGTGGCCGGCAGAACACTATGATGGAGGTGGCAATGGGTGTGGCACATCCTCCCGGTGGCTTACACCACAATAATAAGATACCTCCAGACTACACTAGGGTCGAGGTGCATACAGTGAAGTCCGAGTTCATACAGTGGAGGATAGACTACGCAACTCTCGAGGGGCTGGTGTTACTTAGAGACGTTATGGGGTAGTTCATCCTTTGGCACAAACGGGACATTATATTGACTGCTTCTTCGCCTCCTCTCCCTCTCCCAAATTTGGAGCGAGTTGTTGAGGTCGGGGAGATATTTTCATCCTCTCATGACCCCCACATTCCTGAGATGTCACATTCTTCCCCGCCTCCTAGCGAGCATGTGCCTGATGAGATGCCACAACCTTCTCTAGCTCATACCGAGCAAGTGCATCATGAGATACCACAATCTTCTCAACAAGCACAGTCGATACATGAACAACGAGTGCCTCCTAAAGAAGCTACAGCACAAGAAGATGAGGACATGCCTGAATGGGAACTTCGAAAGAAGCATCCAATCACCATAAGTCTAGTTTATGTTCCGATCAAAGACGTCTCGTTGGTGTCCAAGTGGTATTCCCATGACCAGTTCAAGCCTGAAAACCAAGTTAAAAAAGTCTCATCATGGGGTTTTGAGCAGGCCGTCACTAGCAAACTCCACCAAATTGCAAAGCAGTATCCAAATGTTGATGCCATCAAATGGTCAAAGGATTGCCCGAAAACATATGAAAGAGGCAAGCCCTTCCTACCAAACCGGGACATCCAGCGCCTACCACTTGGAAAGAGAAGGTTCCATGATTGGTACTTGCGTGTTCTCCCAATGAGCATAAATATCATACAGGCATGCTTTCCCACCGGCACATTTGGAAGCCCAGCCGGGAAAACTACCTTTGACTTCAATGACATGCAAACATGCTTTCACCTGGGAGAAATGGAGATGAATCTAATTCGCACGTGGTGCCTGTAAGTCCTTGTCCTCTCGATATGATATAAATGTAATCTTTGAATTTTGTTGTAACTAACCCACGCCGTGATTTATAGAATGCAAGTGCACATTGTCAAACAAATGCCAAGTGTAAAAGTCGGGTATGTGGACCCACAAGCTATAGCCTAAATAAATTTCAATTACCCTAAACGGTGGACACTTGATGCCAAAGAGCTAGCTACTGCAAAGACTCTTCGGGAGAAAGAGCACATCCGTACGGCGAAACTAAGGGAAGAGTCCCTTAAGGTTACGGCATACATTGCCCTGGCTTTCAAAAATCTCCAACAACACTCTACTATATGTCTACCATACAACTTCAAGTAAGCTCAACTCTATACTTAAAGCTTTGTTCGATATATTTTATTCTATGCAAAAGAGATTATCTACTTCTATGATTAAATCCATGCAGCAACCACTGGATTTGTATAGCCGTCGATGTCGGGAGGAGCATGGCATGGGTCTTTGATTCATTAGATAAGGACACGGTGACATACAAAGACTTCATATCGATTCTCAAGACGTATACATATCGACAATCCTCATTAGCTTATATGTTTGTATACATACTTGTAACGTTCACTTTTCGATACTAACAAGTTGTATTTGCTAAAATAATTTGAATAGGGCATTTAGGTTCTATGTCACTAATCATCATGGAAGGCATGATCCAGCAAGGAAGGAAAAGCTGGCTATAAAAACACTATGTGCAGTAAGTGTAACTTACTTCTTCAGTACTCCATTACATGGCTGTCAAAAGCATTACTTAACATTTTCATATGCAAAACACATAGTGCCCCAAGCAGAAGCCTGGGAGTGTACATTGTGGATACTATATATGTTCTATAATGAGTAACACCGGTGCCTACAGGAGACACTCCTTAAGGGTAAGTTTGAACCTCTTCACTCGTAGTTTAAAAACTTCATAAATGGTATGAAATACTAAACTGAAATTTGTTCTCTTGTAGTGGAGAGAAGAGAAAGGAATGAAAAGAGACCCATACAAGGATGACCAACTCTTAGAGCTCATCGGTGACCTTTTGAAAGGTCCTAATGGCTAGAGGGGGGGTGAATAGCCTAATAAAAATTTCTACACCAACATTTAATAAAAGGGTTAGACAATTATGAGGCGAAGCAAGTGTTGCGCTAGCCTACTCAAAATGCAAGCCACCTATCACAATTCTAGTTTAGGTAGAATCTATTCACACAATAGCTATGACACTACTCTATGTTAGTGTGCTCTCAAAGGCTAACTAAAGAGCCATACCAACCAACCAAGCAAGCTCTCACAACTAACTACACTAAAGAGCTTGACAACTAGTTTGCGGTAATATAAAGAGAGTGATCAAGAAAGTTATACCGCTGTGTAGATGAAGGAACTAATCAATCACAAGAGTGAATAACAATGAAGACTAATCACCTTGGAATCAAAGGATGAACACAATGATTTTTTACCGAGGTTCACTTGCTTGCCGGCAAGCTACTCCTCGTTGTGGTGATTCACTCACTTGGAGGTTCACGCGCTAATTGGCATCAAACGCCAAACCCTCAATAGGGTGCCGCACAACCAACATAAGATGAGGATCACACAAGCCACGAGCAATCCACTAGAGTACCTTTTGGCGCTCCACCGGGGAAAGGTCAAGAACCCCTCACAATCACCACGATCGAAGCCGGAGACAATCGCCACCCTCCGCTCGACGATCCTCGCTACTCCAAGCCGTCTAGGTGGCGGCAACCACCAAGAGTAACAAGCGATTCTCGTAGTGAAACACGAACACCAAGTGCCTCTAGATGCAAACACTCAAGCAATGTACTTGGATTCTCTCCCAATCTCACAAAGATGATGAATCAATGATGGAGATGAGTGGGAGGGCTTTGGCTAAGCTCACAAGGTTGCTATGTTAATGCAAATGGCCAAGAGAGTGAGCTTGAACTGGTCATGGGGCTTAAATAGAAGCCCCCACAAAATAGAGCCGTTGTACCCCTTCACTAGGTACAGCGTGGGGTGACCGGACGCTCCGGTCCGATCGACCGGACGCTGGCCCTCAGCATCCGGTCATGTGATTCACGCCACGTGTCCCCTGCTTCAAATACTGTTCGTCAGATTTCAACGGTCATCAGTTGACCGGACGCGTCAGTTAGAAAGTGACCGGACGCTGGACCTCAGCGTCCGGTCGTTTCCAGTAAGGTTCCAGAAACGTATTTTGCCGACCGAACTCATCCGGTCATGCTTGACCAGACCCTGCTAGCGTCTGGTCAGACGATGTCTCCTTTGTGCGCCTCACGTCCGCGTACGTCAGCACTAACCGGACCCACCCTACCAGCGTCCGGTCGCAGAGCGACCCAGCGTCCGGTTGTTTGACCGACGCCAGCGTCTTCGTTCATACATCTGACCGGACGCGCTGATCCAACCGTGGCTAGCATCCGGTCACTCCTAGTGAGCTCCGTCTTTTCTATCTAGGGCGCCGGTGGCACCGTCGGATTATCCGCACTCTACGGGCGAACACTCTGCCGGTGGAGTTTCTTACCCTTGCACCGAAACTTCACCACCCTTGATCAAATGTGCCAACCACCAAGTGTATCACCTTGTGCACATGTGTTAGCATATTTTCACAAATATTTTTAAGGGTGTTAGCACTCCACTAGATCCTAAATGCATATGCAATGAGTTAGAGCATCTAGTGGCACTTTGATAACCGCATTCCGATAAGTATCACCCCTCTTAATAGTACGGCTATCAATCCTAAATGTGATCACACTCTCTAAGTGTCTTGATCACCAAAACAAAATAGCTCCTATGGTATATACCTTTGCCTTGAGCTTTTTGTTTTTCTCTTTCTTCTTTCCAAGTCCAAGCACTTGATCATCATCATGGCATCATCATCATGTTATGATCTTCATTTGCTTCACCACTTGGAGTGTGCTACCTATCTCATGATCACTTGATAAACTAGGCTAGCACTTAGGTTTTCATCAATTCACCAAAACCAAACTAGATCTTTCAATCTCCCCCTTTTTGGTAATTGATGACAACCCTTTCACAAAGATATGAATTAAAATTCAATTGAATCCATGTTGCTTGCCCAAGCATATTTACCATGTGTAAAAGGATATGGACAAGTTTCATGAACCCCAAATGGTAGCAATTGCTCCCCCTACATATGTGCTAAGAGTTTGGATTGTAGCTTGCACATATGCTTGGATAGGAAACATAGGAGTCAATGTCTACCAAATGATGCTAAGGTATAAAAGATGGACCTTTGGAGCGTGATACCAATCGGAGTGCACCATTATACCATCCTTAGCATCATGGTTAGTTTGATACCACTTGGAAACAACACTTGAAACGAAATCACTAGATAACCTATGCATGCTAGTTTTTCATTTCATCATTCAAATCTACAACTAGCATACACCACACAAGCATGGATATCGAAATTTACAACTTGTGCCATGCAAGCAAACATATGAAATGCATATTCAAATGCACCATACAAGTTTATGAGCTTGCTCCCCCTACTTGTGTGCTCAAAATTTTAATTGATTCCTTTCCTTTGTCATATCTCTCCCCCTATGTCAAATTCTCTCCTTTGGTGTCTATTTACTATCTTTTACTATCTTATCTTTGTGCACTATTTCTCCCCCTTGTCATCAATGACCACAAAGGTTTAAAAAATAGATAGGTTAGGATTATCAATGTCAATCAATGGGGTGAGGATCATTTTCCTAAATTTGGTCCAATCTAGATTATTTGCCAAAGATATTTAACTCGGTTTGATCCAAGGACAAGCTTCTTCACACCTCCAAATAAGGGTTATCCTGTACCATGTTGAGTTAAACACTTAGAGCTCATATTCTAGATAAAACACTCAGTTTACAAGCCCATAAACATGTCATATGCTACCACTAGATCAAGTCAAGCATAGAAGCAATAGTGATACCATATAGACATCAAAATCATTTGATTTTTATGAATGAGCCTAATAAATTAGAACCACTTGAAAGGTCCTAATAGAATTGAAAATATGACTAGATGCACTAATCATGTCCTTAGCAAAGATGTATGTCATGCCAATCAACTTTTATCTTGGATTGCTCAAAGGAGAGGCATGTCATATGAGTGGGGGGTGCACCAACACATATTTGAGAAATCCAATATGTTCAACTCATTCCTTAGCTTGCAAAACCTTTTCTCATCCAATGGCTTGGTGAATATGTCGGCAAGTTGATCTTCGGTGCCTACACTCTCAATGCAAATGTCCTCTTTTTGTTGGTGACCTCTTATGAAATGGTGGCGGACATCAATGTGCTTTGTTCTTGCATGTTGAACCGGATTGTTGGTCAACTTGATTGCACTCTCATTGTCACATAGCAATGGCACTTTCTTGAACTTGATTCCAAAGTCACTCAAAGTGGCCTTCATCCAAAGTACTTGTGCACAACAACTACGGGCGGATATGTATTTGGCTTCGACGGTTGATAATGCAACACTATTTTGCTTCTTTGATGATCATGAAACAAGTGATCTTCCCAACAATTGACATGTGCCAGAGGTGCTCTTCCTTTCAACCTTGCATCCCGCATAATCCGAGTCGAAGTAACTAACTAGGTCAAACTTTGCTCCTTTGGGATATCACAAACCAACATTTGGTGTATGCTTTAAGTACCTCAATATCCTTTTTGTAGCCTTCAAATGACTTTCTCTTGGTGAGGCTTGAAATCTTGCACACATGCATACACTAAACATGACATCTGGTCTTGATGCGGTCACATAGAGTAGGCTTCCAATCATAGATCGATACAACTTTTGATCCACCATATTTCCACTTGCATCACTATCCAAGTTGCCATTGGTTCCCATTGGTGTGCTAATGACTTTGCTATCACACATGCCAAATTTCTTGATCATGTCCTTGATATACTTGCCTTGACTTACAAAAGTACCATTCTTCAATTGCTTGATTTGAAGACCAAGAAAGTAACTCAACTCTCCAATCATGGACATCTCAAACTCATTAGCCATCATCTTTCCAAATTCATCACAAAAGTCTTGATTGGTTGATCCAAATATGATATCATCAACATAGATTTGCAATACAAATAGATCTTTTCCAATCTTCTTGATAAAAAGAGTGGTGTCAACCTTGCCCATTGTGAACCCTTTAGAGAGTAGGAAATCCCTCAATCTCTCATACCATGCTCTAGGTGCTTGCTTCAAGCCATACAATGCTTTCTTCAACTTGTATACATGGTTGGGTTTCTTATCATCTTCAAAACTGGGAGGTTGCTCAACATATACTTCTTCATTGATGTAGCCATTAAGAAATGCACTCTTAACATCCATTTGATAGAGCTTGATGTTGTGGGCACAAGCATAGGCTAGCAAGATTCTAATTGCTTCCAATCTAGCAACCGTGGCATATGTTTCTCCAAAGTCAAGACCTTCAACTTGTGTATAGCCTTGTGCTACTAATCTTGCTTTGTTCCTTACTACTATCCCATCTTGATCTTGCTTGTTTCTAAAGACCCATTTGGTTCCAATCACATTGTGTCCCTTTGGTCTCTCTACTAATTCCCATACTTGATTTCTTGTGAAGTTGTTTAATTCTTCATGCATAGCATTCATCCAATCAACATACTTCAATGCTTCATCTATCTTCTTTGGTTCAATGGATGACACAAATAAGAAGTGTTCACAAAATGATGCCAATCTTGATCTTGTTTGTACACCTCTTGAAATATCACCAATGATAGTGTCCAATGGATGATTTCTTGCAATATTGGTTAGTTGGAGGATTGGAACTTGATTGTTTGCACTTGCTTGATCATTGGGTTGAGATGATGTACTAGCCACTTGATCTTGTTCATTGTCATGAGAGCCACTTGCACTAACTTGATTTGTATCATCTTGCACATTTGAGTTAGAGAGCACTTGCACTTGATCATCTTCATCATCATTCACTTGCCTAGGCCTTAATTCACCAATATCCATGTCCTTCATGGCATTTGAAAGTTGAATACCTCTAACATCTTCCAAGTTCTCATTCTCTACTTGTGAACCCTTGGTTTCATCAAATTCAACATCATGAACTTCCTCAAGAGTACCACTATTCAAATTCCAAACTCTATATGCTTTGCTTGTAGTGGAATAACTAAGTAGGAATCCTTCATCACATTTCTTGTCAAACTTGTCCAATCTTGTGCCTTTCTTCTAGATATAGCATTTGCAACCAAAGACCCGAAAATATGCAATGTTGGGCTTTCTACCATTCAAGAGCTCATATGGTGTCTTCTCTTTCAATCAGTGACAATAGAGGCGGTTGCTACAATAGCAAGCCGTGTTGATAGCTTCAGCCCAAAAAGATTGACTCACATTGTACTTACTAAGCATAGACCTTGCCATATCAATGAGTGTTCTATTCTTCCTCTCAACAAGGCCATTTGATTGAGGTGTGTACTTGGCCAAGAATTGATGTCTAATTCCAAATTCATCACATAACTCATCAATTCTAGTGTTCTTGAATTCACTACCATTGTCACTTCTAACTCTCTTGATGGTTGTTTCAAACTCATTATGAATGCCTTTGACAAATAATTTGAATGTTGCAAATACATCACTTTTGTCCACTAGAAAGAATACCCATGTGTATCTTGTGTAGTCATACACTATCACAAAGCCATATTTGTTACCACCAATGCTAGTGTATTGTGTTGGCCCAACTAAATCCATGTGCAATAACTCAAATGCTTTACTAGTGCTCATCATGCTTTTCTTAGGATGGGTGTTTCCAACTTGTTTGCCGGCTTGACAAGAGCTACAAAGCTTATCCTTTTCAAACACAACATCTTTCAAGCCTTTAACTAAGGCATGTTTAACCAATCTATTCAATTGTTTCATTCCAACATGACCAAGCCTTCTATGCCATAACCAACCCATGCTAGACTTAGTGAACAAGCATGTAGATAATCTAGCTTCACTAGCATTGAAATCAACCAAGTATAGATTCATTTGCTTCACCACTTGGAGTGTGCTACCTATCTCATGATCACTTGATAAAATAGGTTAGCACTTAGGGTTTCATCAATTCACCAAAATCAAACTAGAGCTTTCACCTTTGCAACTTCATATTGGACCAGATTGTACATGTCAGAGGCGCCTACCATGACCGAGAGTCTGAGTTAGGTACAAATCCTCAGTACCAAACCTTCGTGAGACTGAAAGACTAGCTCTAGGACGTTGATAACAATGTGTATGGAATTTATATATTTAATGATGGATTGTATATATTCTTGTGAATTGGACTTGTAATTGTAGTTTATAGAATACTCTTGTGCTTGTAGTAGCGGTCGCGGGGCGTTCGGCAACGCGAACACTGGTCGCGGGGCGTTCGGCAACGCGAACGCGGTTCGGAACGCTGGTCGCGGGGCGTTCGGCAACGCGAACGCGGTTCGGAACGTTGGTCGTGGGACGTTCGGCAACGCGATTTTGAATTGTAAATTTGAATTTTTTTTACGGAAAAACGTACTGTACGGGCGATTCTAGATTGAACCGCCCCTACAAATCATGTTTGTAGGGGCGGCTGGTAATACAAGCCGTCCCTACAAATAGATTTGTAGGGGCGGCTGGTAATACGAGTCGCCCCTACAAATCGATTTGTAGGGGCGGCCTAGGAACCGTCCCTATAAATGCATGCTTTGTAGAGACCCTTACGTAGGGGCGGCTTGGCAAACTGCCTCTACAAAGGGTTACCAGCCGCCCATAGAAACGCGGACAATGCGTGAGTCGGTGAGGATTTGGTGCTTGTGCTGCATCTGAAATTTGGCTCAGCCTAGAGAAACTGGAGAAATTTGGTGCTGCTCTGCTTGCGTGCTTGATGAAGGAGACACGGATGACGCTGCTATTGGCTGCCGATTGGAGGAGAAAGGAGGAAGGAGGAGGGACTGGTTGCTATAATGGGCTGCTATTGACTGAAGCTTGGGTAGATCATTGCTGCGGTGCTGCCTTCTGCCTGTGCTTGCTGGAGATTGGAGAAGAACATGGAGAGATCCAAGGGCAAACTTGTGCGTTCACATTAAAGCAAGGAGAATTACGAAATGAGGGGAATGAATAGCTAGATCCCGCGTGTGGCTAGCAGAAGGGCTCGGACGAACGCGAGGGAGGGGAATGAAAGAAACGAGAAACCCCACCAAGAACCCAACCAAACTGCGTCCCACATGTAACACGGCACGCAGCAGCAAAGCGCTCATGCTCCAAAGGAAGAGATTTGTTACCGTAGCAGATCGATGGATGGATGCTTGATCCCTCGAGGCGTGCGAAGCGGAGCGGCAGAGAACGAAGCAGAGCAGAGCAAGGCAGAGGCGAAAGGAAAGCTTGGGTTTTGGTGCATGCTTTCATATATAGGCCGGTCGCATGCTCATGCGCGGCAGCGTCGTGGCCCGTGGCAATCGGGAAAGACGCCCCGGGCCCGGGATCTTGATCACTACTGGATGGGCCCACCCGCGCCGCGATTGACATCCTGCGTGTTGGGGAGGAAGCTGCTGGGAGTCTTGTCTAGCAGGAAAATCCAGAATATATTGATGCAGAATCCATAAAGAAGGGTATGACAGGCAACAATCAAGATTGGATAATCCAGGAAAAAAATAATATGACGCAAAAATGTTTTTTCTCTGTCTTGGCCCTGAACGCAAAAAAAATAATATGACGCAAAAAAAATCACTCCGCCAGCTGCGGGACCAGGCAACCAATCACCATCTCCCTTCAGCCTGGCCGGAAGGAGCCCAACAACCAATCACGCTCACATGCATGCGTCGGGCCTGGCCAACCGGAGCCTGGGCTCCCTCATGCGAGCCAGGTTCAGCACGGAATCTAACCAAACGCCCAGTGCGGCGCGCAATTTGGCATCTCCGTGAGATTGAGAAGACGGCCGGGCCGGGAGATTGCTGAGTTGCTGATGATGTTGGAGATGCTGACCTGCTGTCGTCAGTCCCAGTGACGTTCGCTCGATGACCTCATCCATGACAATTTTTTTTTCTTCTACATGGAGGCTACTAGTAGTAGGCAACCGGCTACGTGTGTGCAGGTAGGATACCAATTCCAACACTGACTGGGCGGCGTCCAATGCGGCGGTTTATACTGGCCCCGTTCGCTTGGAGGAATCTGAAGGAATTTGTAAGAGGAAAACACTGCTCCGGATGGAAAAAGAAGCAGATCAAGCCGGGTTTAAGGGCACGCGAATGGGGCCAAAGTACAACGACGGGTGGTGCCGTGCCGGCGTTGCAAAAAGCTTGCAATCAGGGGCAGAGCTACAGGGTATGCCAGGTATGCACCGGCATACCCTGCAGATCCAGTAATAGCTTTCATGTATATACATTAGTATTTGTAAAAAAAGACCGTATCTGCATCATGGAAAACGAACGCAGCAGCTGCTCCTTGCCAAGAGATGATGGACTTTCCTGGTTTCCACGCCCACGCGGCCATACGGACGGGAAGCCCAGGTCCTGCCCACGCGGCCATAAGGACGCCAGGCGGAAATTCGGAAAGTCAAGGTCCAGTCCTTAGAACGCGCAATTCCTGACCGCCGACGCCTGGACTTTCTATTGATCTACTAGTATCGCAGATTAGAGTCTCGCCCGCTAGCCGCCGTCTCGAGGCTTGAATCTTCGCGGCGCCGACTACCGAGTACGTGACATGGAGGATCGGCCTAATGCGCGTGCACGATTAACGTGCATATATAGTCCGACTGCCTGAGCCACCGCGGTGAGAATCAATCTCTTTTTTTACTATTCATCTTTCTATAGAAAGATCATGTTTATATCCATGGCTAATATTATCCAGTCATCAATAATATGCAGTGAGGTCGGAGATTTGATCAACATCAGAGACAACCGAAATTGATCAATAATTTAGTATCATGTGAGTGTTTGTGTCATCACATATGAGGATAGCGGATTCAATCCGTGCACTTGCAATTTGTTTAATTGTTTGGTACTGTGTTTTTAATAATTGTGTAGTTATCAAGAGAGACGGAGATATTGCATCCCTTTTTAATAATTGGCTGAAAAGAAGGTGATATCATCAATGCATTCATGTCCCATAGAAAGTGTCGGCTAAAAAAGTCAGATAAGTAGTATTGTAAGTCTCTTACTCTCTTTTATGCATATATTTAGAGCTATCATTATGATGCCTGAACTATTCATATTGTAATGTTGTGGATGTTTTTCAACTTAATCTTCAAATTTAAAACTTATCGTGTTATTTAGTGTATATATGCCAAATTACATTGCAAATTTCATAATTGTTACTGAATTATCAAATGATTTTATCAATTTATATATGAAATTTATTTGACGGCACACCCTGATCTAAAATCCTACATTCGTCACTGCTTCCAATGGTTCCGTCCACCGGTTTGTTTATCGGCTGCGTTGCGGCGGCATTCCACGTTCGGCGTCCACGGTAGGCAGGCAGCAGCCAGCAGTGGAATCGTTCCACTTCCATTCCATCTCGTGAAAGACCTGCACGACAGCAATCGAAATAGAGGAGGAGATAAGAGAAAGCGAGAAATCTGATTGTTTCCAGCCCGCTAAACTAATACAATCCGCCACTTGCGTGCAGAAGCATCAAGCATGCATGATGCATGACAGTAAAGGGGAGGAAATTGTGGCAAAGGAAGATGATAAAGGGGTAAGTAGTAGCTTAGTGTTGCGCCGCTGGTCATCGGAGAGACGACGACTGAGACAGTGAAACGATGGCAAAAGGATTGGTTGTGCTGGTTTCGATTTGGAGAGATAGCGACAGGTGTCATCGACACAGATGTACTCTAAAGGGTATCGAACAACCATCAAGGAATTGGTAGATCGTGCTGCGTTTTGGCGATAGCGACAGACGTCAGCCGACACAGATATAAAGGGAAGGACAAAGCAGAGGTTTGTTTGTGCTCGTCCTTGGGATAGATAGACGCGACTTATTTCGCTAGGAGAAATAAACGATGGCAAATTAAAGAAAGATGAGAAACGAATCGGATACATTATTAGGCTGTGTTTAGTTTGCGAAATGAAAAAATTTTGAAGGCACATTGGATGTTTTGGGAATGTTAGAAGGGGTTTCGGATACTAATAAAAAAACTAATTGCATAGCTCGCCTGGAAACTGCGAGACGAATTTATTAAGGCTAATTAAGCCATCGTTAGCTCATGTTGGTTACTGTAGCACTTATGGCTAATCATGAACTAATGAGTCTTAAAACATTCGTCTCGCGATTTCCAACCAAACTGTACAATTAGTTTTTTTCGTCTATATTTAATACTCCATGCATGTGCCGCAAGATTCGATGTGATAGTTTGGGGTGAAAATTTTTGGGAACTAAACCAAACCTTAGTTATGGTCTTTGGGAGGGAGGAAGGAAGGAATATAGAATATCAAAGAAAAAAAGGTTGCATAATTGTTGGCTTTCAGCCTGTTCGTTTAGTCGTGTTTGGTTTATAAGTCATGGTTTATCAGTCAACGAATAGTATTTTTCTCTCATACCAAATTAGCCAACAGTATTTTCAGCCATGGCTTATCAGCCAAACAAGCCTAAACGAATAGGATGTGTGCCTTTGTGGTCTGAGGAATGGTACCAATACGAGAATTCATTCGTTGCAGAATTTCTTTGGAAAATTGTGTCTGATTTGGCTCAAGTTTATTGTTATGCTAGCTAGCAGGACTGTATAAACTGGGTTCTACCTTCATGCTCTGACCTCTGGACCAGCTAGCACATCAACGAGGAAACTCGTTACCAAGACACGGAGGATATACGCTGATTTCGTGATCGAGCTATTTAAGAGAAGCAAATAGACGAGTGCTCTACTATCTAGCATTCACGTACGTCAGTTTCTATTTTCCTCTACAAATATTATTGCTGTATATAAAAGTACGGCTTATAAGCCAAGCGAACAGGATGTTTATTAAAACATTTAGAATTATAATATCTTTCTTAAACTCATCTAGTCAGAGAATTGTTGCATATAAAATTTACTGCATTACCACTGGTGTTAGGCCTAGAAAGTTTCAACTAGACATGGAAGTTAGGAGGAATTCTACATATCTAATGCTTAAACATTTATTTTCTCTTAAGGCACCATTCACTACTTTCATGCATGCTCAATATCCTAGGGCTGAAGGTACTCAGTTGCTTTTAGCTGATGATCATTGGACTATGGCAGAAAAAGTGCTTAAATTTTATGAACTGTTTTATGATTCTACAGTTGCATTGTCTGGTGTGTACTATCCTACATCTACACTTATGATTCATTATTTTGTTAAGATTGCTATACACCTAAAGAAATATGCTAATGATAGTCACATCAGACCTGTGGTTCAATCTATGATAAACAAATATAATAAATACTAGAGGGACATACTTTTGCTTTATTCTTTTGCATTTATCCTGGATCCTAGAGCTAAAATAAAAGGTTTCAATAGAGTGCTTAAGAGGTTGGGTAACCTTACTGGTACAAATTATACTACTTATCAGTTGGGCACTAGAGCTCGACTTACTAATGTCTACAATAAGTATGAGGAGAAATATGGAGCTGTTCGATTGAGGAGGACTGTCCCTCCTAACCTATCTGGTAAGAAAAAGTCTGCTTGGGATGAAATTTATGATGATGATGATGTTTGTGGTTCTGCTGGTGGTATGCATCCTCTAGCTGCTACTCTAAGCATGACTAGAGATACCTCTGCAACTGTTGTAACACCCTAGGTGTTAGACTTGCATAGTTTGAATTGCATTGCATGAGCATGAGCATCGAGCATTCATATATAAGCTTTTACAATTGAAACATGTGATTGAAACATATGAAACATGCTTGTTATTTTATGTTTACTTATATATATGCATATGATCATGAGTGAATACATGTAAATGGTTGATGTGAGTCACTAAAACATCTTAGCTACACTTAGGATGACTAGTGGAACAATGTTCATAAAGGTCACTTTGCATGATCAAGTCCTTAAGTGATGCTATGTATGTTGACCCGGAAAGCTTTATGTGTAACCAATGTATGAAATGATTGTGTGACCCTAGGAATAGCTTAAATATGTTTGGAATGTCATTAGAAACAACTTTGGTATTCATGGCTAGGGCTAATTTGGTCACTAGGTCATAGTTTAAGTGTATACCATCATTTGAATGTAGTAGGTTTGACCTAGTTTGAACTATGTCATACAGGCCTTGCATGGATGTGATCACTAAAGCAAAGTTGTAGTATTTGATGAGGGGAACAACTTTTATTTTTGGGTCATAGACTAGTTTAGCTCCTAACATGCTTCAAATTGGCTCACAAAAATCAGCTTTGCACTGTTTTCAACACTTAAAATTTTTTCTAAGTCATGCTTCACTGACAGTTTGACAAGCTCAACTTTGGGTTGACTTTACTCAGTATTGGTTGAGAATTAGCACGTGGTCCTTTAATAAGAATTGTAGCTGGTATTTAGAGATACAAGTTTTGTTCAATTGGTTTGCACTAAGGAGCTACGGATTAAGAGTTTGATCGCTGGCAAATCGCGTCATCAGGCTCGGTTTTGGGGCTCTGATGGTGACCAACAGTGGCCGACCGGCGCCAGAGCATGAACGCCGCGTGGAGAAAATGAGGCCGCGCGTCGCGGGCATCTTGCCCAACGCGGCCACGTAGGGCCAGAGCGCACTACATCGCGCCCCGCACTCGCCCGCTACCTCTCCGCGCTCTCATATCGCTCTCTGTCTCCTCCTTCGCTTCCAGCAGTAGCCGCCAAAGCGCCAAGCTCGCCGCCGTCGCCATTGCCGGCACCAGCTCGCTCCACTTCGCTCGTTCGCCACCGCAGCCACTCCACCATAATCCCACCGTCTCACCGTGCTCGCATTGCTCGCTATCCGCACACGGTAAGGCTTCCGTGCTACGTTTGCCCTCGCCATTGCTTTGCCGTCGTACTCCGTCATCGTGGCCGCACCGCCTCCCACAGCCATTCGTCGTAATAGTTGGTGCGATAGCTTCGTCGTAGCTTGTGGATGCTTGGCCAAGCCTTAGATCGAGTCGTCGTGGTCACCTCTGGCGTATCGCCATCGAGCCGTGCCGCCATGCCACCATTACCGCCACCATCGTGCTTAGCTCCGTCAATTGGTCCAATTAGCTAGCTAGTTGTGTTCGTAATGTCTTGCTGATCGTCGTGGTACCGGTGATGTCGCTGAAAAAGCTCGTCGTCGGCGAACTCTGGCCAAGCCACGTCGAGCAGCGCACTCCTCTGTTTTTTTGCTTCACTGACGCGTGGGTCCGTCGGACCGATGGGTCCCTGCTGTCAGCGACTGCGGATATTAAAGATAGTTCATTTGTTTTCAGATTTGATGCAAACTTTGAAAAATGATAAGTGGAGTTGTAGAGATTCAAATCTTGTGAAACAAATTTTGTAGTGTTCCTTATGAAGTATAGTGTTTTTTAAATATGATATATACAGTTTCTGATATTTTTATAGGGGATTTAAATGCATTTAGATAAATGCTTTTTGTATGTTTACAATTTTGTAAAATAGATATCTTGAGCTAGAAAACTCCTAAAATTTTGATTCCAATTTTTTAGGTTTTGTATTTACATGCTCTAGCTAGGAAAAATAATAAGCTTGCTGTAAACTTGATTTAAATATAGTCTTTCTATTTATTTATTAATAAATGGCATTTTCTAAGGAATTTTGTAGGGATAAAAATATGTAATATATTGCTATGCAAATTTTTGTACAATAGTATGGCACTAATGTGAACCTAGAAAAAAATATATATTCTGTTGCTTAACACTTTTCTATAGGGTTTTCCATTTTCACTAAATTAACTCTTGCTAGTTTATCATTTTCGCGTAGGAAGTTATACATGTGCAAATGGTATGAAATTTTCACAGTAGCCTATTGTGAGCATTAGGAGTCTACTATAATTTTCTGAGAATTTATTATGCACATTGGGTATATGTTTATTATTTAACCTAATTATCTAGTTAAATTGATAAAGGCATTTAAATGAATAGTTTGGGATTGGACATTATGTTTTCTTGAGTTTATTTGATGTCCTTGAACTGTTGGTATGCTTGGTGAGGTCAAATTTGGAATGTTTATATGCAGTAAAAATATCGTTGCTTTATAATTCGGGTGAGAATGGTTTTCGGACAGATTCTGTGGTTTGGTATGTTGCCTGGTAAAAATGATGTTTGCAGTAAAAATGGTTAATAACAAAGTTGTAGGTAACTTCTTCATATATCTTGTGTTAAAAGTTTAGGATAATAGGCCAAAGGGTTTAGGAGTTATAGCTGCTTAAAGTTAGTATTTCGAAATGCTCGCTCTCTAGAATTTCTGGACAGCGCTGGATTGATTGCCTGTGTTGGTTAGGATATAATGTGAATTAGCTTTTGGTGATTAAATAAGAGTTGTAGACAATTTTATAAGCTTTCCAGAAAGTCCAAGATCATAGTATTTGGATAAGTAGAACTTCAGTTATGAGTAAAACAAGTAGCTGCAGTTTTATGGTGTAGTAAATGAATTGTTGAAGTGTTTGATTAAGTAATCAAGAAGAGATATGCACATACTCAGTAAAATGTGATGCACTTGTTATTACTTTAACACCATGCTATTAAGAATACTTACAAGAATGCATTCATCATGGGTCATCATACTATACTTGTCAGCATATATGCATTCGCAATATCTTATGCCATATTCATGCATCTAGGACCGACAGAGGAGATAACGTTGCTGCAGTTCAACGAAGGAGAGGAAGAGGACCAGCAGGAGATTCCTCAAGCCGCAGCTCCCGAAGGCAAGGAGTAGACCCCAGAAGAGCTTCCGGAGTGCCCTGACCACCGTCCCACTTCTTTTCTGAAAGGCAAGCCCCGGAGCATTCTAAGTCTCCCAATGTTTTACAAAATATTACTCGAGTCCTTTATGATTGATGCATTAGGTTATCAGAGTTGATTGGAACCACTTGATGCATATAATTTTCTTGTCCAAAAATACACCTTTAACCCTGTGTAGGTCTAGGATCGAATATATGCTTAGCCCTGCTTAGACCGGTAGAAGTCAAGTGATTTCCTGTCACCTGCGATATATAGGTGGATACCAAAGCACGGTTGGCTATATTAGCTATCGTGGAAAAGAACCATGGGGAAAAAGTAAATGGAGGCCGGACGGAGTCTATGGTAGGTTGACTCATGTGATTCCGTCTGTGCCGATTAAGGACCGTACCGTTGTTGGCACTTCTGACAAGATTGAACGCATGCCTATCACTTAGCTGACCGGATAACTCGTTCCGACTGCGAAGCCGAGT
Organism: Miscanthus floridulus; assembly: GCF_019320115.1. Lineage (NCBI taxonomy): Eukaryota > Viridiplantae > Streptophyta > Magnoliopsida > Poales > Poaceae > Miscanthus > Miscanthus floridulus. The sequence continues at coordinate 58,005,511 of NC_089587.1, read as the reverse complement.
AGCTCAACTCGGACCGGGCCCCGCTCTGTCAAAGTGCGCACTCTAGATGGTAGTAAGGATGTGCGGGGAGCCAGACGTGAGCCCAAGGGTAGGCTAGGCCTGAATGTCCTGGCAGTTGGTTGTCCCTGATTGTGTGGCGCTGGGTGAACCCACGACATGTGTACTTGAGTTGTACCAAAGGTGACCTAAGGTGACCGTTGATCTGGTCCGCCTGGGTTTGTGTTAGGAATAAAGTCCCAGCTGGTTGAAATTGATTCGAATCACCGTCTCTCCCAGATAGTGAGAAACTTGGCTAGCTCCAACATCGTAGTAATGGTATTATAGAATATGATGGTTTGGATAAACATGGAATTACTATACCTGCTATGGTTACTATTGTATGCTCTTAAAATGATATACCACATGTTTGGCACAGGATAGTTGCTAATTTAGAGATGGATAGTGATAAATAACTTGATAATGGAATTATAATTGTATAAATAAGTTAATCGTTTTTTATGCAAATGTTGTCAAGCTACCTCCACTTATACAACCTTGCATAATCCTTAGAGTCAATTTATTTCTGGTTTATGACGGGTAAGTCTAACTGAGTACCTTCTCGTACTCAGGGTTTTATTCCCATTGTTGCAGATGGCACCGTGTATCATGGGTATTACAAGAGTTGCTTCTATCCCGCTGCGGATGAGGAGTAAGCCTTGGGCAGGCTTCTTTACTAATCCCTCTATATGCTTTTGTGGACTGTGATCGTATGTTGGCACTGTATTAAACTATATTGGCAAATGCTACTTTCGAACTTAATTTGCTTCCGCTATTATCTATCAAACTTGGTTTGTAATAACTCTATTTCATACTCTGATGATGGAAATATATCTGCAAATTTTATGTAATATGTGACATGTATGTTGAATCATGTACGATCTTGGTTGTTTGTGGATCGTTTATCGAGACCCATCATGGTACTCGACAGACTACCGAGTTTATATGGGCTCAAGTATGACAGTGCGACCGCTTGTGGGCTAGCATTGTACTTGTGCTCTTATAAATTGGTTGGTTCTGCGATAGCTGGCATCAGAGCAAGATTCAACATTAATTGCCACATGTGTATTTAAAACAAAAGTTTTTGTTTTCCAAAACCCTTTTCTAGCAACTAATAGCTATATAAATATGTATTTGAAATCTAATATGTGCCAGTGATCACTTTCCTTATGCCCAAATTAAGGACTATTAGGTGGCTATTTAAGTACTAACTTGGGGGTTTTACTTTCGTCGTCCATACGGCGTGCTATTGTATGGATGCCATTCACTTGAATGGTAATGTATGGATCAAATGCCTCTACTCCAAGGTAAGAAGGTAAGTTGATGAGTGGCATGACCGGAAGGTGTGAGCGTGCGGTTGGGGAGAGTTAGCTTTGATACGGCTATGTATGCATGCTTGCATGTGTATATGGTGCGTATTTAATTGTGGGTATAAATTGTCATCGGGTAGCTTTGATATGGAAGTATATGTATGGGTATACATATATGGAAGTATTTAGATTTACATTCTGCATATATAATTGTGGGGCTGGGCTAAAATGAAACTCTTATGCAGGTACACTAACAACGAAACGTGTAGCTCGACTAGTTACGCTATATATGAGAGAACGTATGTATGCCACCGTGTATGCTGTTAGAAATAATTTTTTCCTAAGTTTGTGAGGACGTACGGAACGTGCATGCATCATGATAATAATTAATCAATACTTGCATTGTTCCTCCCCTTATAAATTTCTTACTCGGTTATGTAACTCTTATCCATTATGGCCTTGTCTCACAAAGATTGTACATGTTGATGGTATAGATGGCAACACCAGTTGGATGTGAGAATTTCCTGATGGTGTTCGGAACTCCTGCTTTGCTTTGGAGAGTTTTGCACTTTGCGGGGTATCATGAGCCACCTCTCTATCATTGGAATGAAGAGTACCTGGAGGGACAGCCATGGTATGAGGTGCAGCTAACCATACCAGCCCGCACACAAGCACCTTTTTGGTAGGAGTGGAAGGCGGAATCCGAAGGGAAAGCTCCTTGGGAGGCTGCCTAAATGGTGGCCTTTGAGGTTTTGAGTCGGATCTGTCAGTAGCATGGGGATGCACTTACCGGCAGTGTCACTGGTATGTTTCCTCGGGTGGATCCATCCATAGCAATATGGGAACAACATAACCAAAATGCATTGATCCGAGATCAGAATGAGCAGACTAATAGCTCTAGTCCCACTATGAGTGCCATGTTTGCGATGATGAAGATGTTTTGTACACGCTAGGACACTAGAAATTTCTAGCAGGAATCATACACCACTTGCATGGACAAGCTCATGAGAGCTGAAGCCGCACAACGCAAGCTCAAGAAGCATGTGCGCAGGCATAAGAAAGTAGCAAGTGAAGCCCAATGGGAATCTAACCAAGCCTATGCAGCTTTGGGTAATCTCCATACCCAAATGGAGCAAGTGGATCAACAGAGAGCAGTAGCCCAAGAAGCAAGAGCTAATGATCAAGCATTGCTTGCAGGACTGCGGGAGCAGCTAGAGGCCGCCCATGCCAAGGCGTCCACAGCTATGCGCCAGCGGGACGCAACAAACAACCGTGTCGCTGCAGCAAGAATAGAACGAGATAGGCACCGTGCCATAAGTACCGCGCAGGGCCGTGCTAAAAGGGGCTTACATTAGCATCTTGCACAAGCTCAGCTTTGAGTGATGGACCTTCAGCATGAAGTGCATTATCTAAACAACCAGCTGAACCCAATCCTTAATGGGGAAGAAGATGGTCCAAATATGGAGGAAGATGACGATGAGGATGAGGAAGAAGTGGAGCCAGAGGAGGGAGATGATCCTATCTCTGACCTCGACAGTGATCATAATGAGGATTAGATTGCTTAGTGACTAGTGGAAATGTTTGATGTATCATCGCTATCTATGTAATGGACCTGTAGTTTGAGTTTGGTATTGGTGATTGGACGATCATGTAATATTCGTATTTGCATGTATCTCATGTTTGGTTAAACGCTAATGCAATTCTAGTTTATTTATCAGTGATCATGATTTGAATGTTAATGCGCTATGAGTCCGATAAGTGATCAAATTAGTGGTGTCATGTTGCGAGAATGAATTATTATGCCTCTATTCTTATTGTATGAATTTAAGATTCTCTCCAGTAATTTCAGTTTGGTATGATTATAAAATTCATCTACAATCTCCTGACATCATCCAATAATCACTTATTGTTGCAACTTTGTAGATGACTCACACCCGTGCAGGAGCTAGCAGCAGCCATGATGGCAACGACGGTGACTTACCACCACCACCACCGCCACCGCCATCTACTCAGGAGTTCTTTGCCCAATTCTTAGGAAACCAAAGGACAATGGAGGAAGCTCTGTGCCTCATTGCGTAGAACACGGCTCGTGCCCACCCACCGCAACATGGGCCTGAGCCAAACCAGCGCAGTACCTTCAAGGAATTTCTGGATACAAAGCCTCCTATCTTCAAGGTGGCAGAGGAACCGCTATAGGCGGACGAGTGGCTCAACACTATTGAGCAGAAGTTTCATCTACTAAGGGTCATCGAGCACCAGAAGGCTGAGTATGTGTCCCATCAGTTGCAAGGACCGGCAGGGATCTGGTGGACAAATTTCTTGTCCTCTCTACGTGTTAATGCACATGTAACATGGGAGCAGTTCAAGTTGGCCTTTTGGGGACATCACATTCCCCTAGGGCTGATACGTATGAAGGCGGCTGAATTTATGAGGCTCACACAAGGGACTAAGACCCTCGCTAAATACATACATGCTTTCAACAACCTGTCTAGGTATGCCCTAGGTTTTGTCGATACCGAAGAGAAGTAGATAGAGAGCTTCAAGCGAGGTCTTGGCACAAAGCTGATGAAGACTATGGCCAATTCCAGGTGCACCACCTAGAATGAGTTTATTAGTGATGCTTTGACCCAAGAAAACCATAACAATATGCATGCGGCAGCTAAGGGCCTCAAGAGGGCAATTGAGGCATGTGCCTCCGAATCTTCACAGTCCAGAGCTCCTATAACAGCTAGACCACAGTTCCGCCCACCTGCACCTAAGTTCAGGCCTCCGCCACCAAAAGCTCAGAACAGCAGGCCTCAGAAAGTGTTCCGTAAGGCGTTCTCTATTGCCTTACCCAAAGGGAATGGCGGCCAGGGAAGCTCCACAGGACCTAGGAGTAATCAACCTTGCTACAACTACAATCAAGTGGGTCATTGGGCCAAAGAATGGCCCCACCCTAAGAAGAATGGCAGTCAGAATAAGAACAATCAGAGGCAGGCAAACTCAAGGGCACATCCTGGATACGTGCACTATACTGCTGTTGAGGAAGTGCCCGTAGGAGAAGTTGTCACGGCTGGTATGTTTCTTGTCAACAAGCATCCTGCTATTGTTTTATTTGATTCGAGAGTTTCTAATTCATTTATGAGCCAATCATTTGCATGTAGACATGATCAGAAAGTAATTGAAGTAAGCAAGGGTGGTTATAGTATAAGTTCAGCTGGGGCTACTATTTCTACAAATAAGATAGTCAGAAACATGCTCATCTCTATACAAGAGAGGGAGTATACGATGGATTTGATAGTATTACCCGGATTATCTTTAGATGTGATCTTAGGCATGAAATGGATGAGCGATCATGGTGTTCTCATTGACACTAGCACTCGGACTGTTATGTTGAGACAACCCATGGGAGGAAATGCTTTCCTAGTGCCACTCTCCCAAAATTTTGAACTCCAACACTTAGCTTGTGCTATCCAAACCACTACCCTTTGTGATATCCCAATGGTTTATGAGTTTCCTGATGTATTCCCAAATGAGTTACTAGGTTTATCACCTGATAGGGATATGGAATTTAAGATTGAGTTAGTGCAAGGTATGACACCTATCTCAAGAAGGCCTTATAGGATGCCACCAAATGAGTTAGCAGAACTTAAAATTCAGCTACAAGATCTGTTGGACAAGGGTCTCATTCAAGCTAGTTCATCTCCATGGGGATGTCCAACATTATTTGTAAAAAAGAAGGACAAGTCCTTGAGAATGTGTGTGGATTACAGGCTACTCAATGCTGTGACCATCAAGAACAAGTACCCGTTGCCTCGCATCGACATCTTATTCGATCAGTTGGCAAAAGCAAAGGTATTCTCCAAGATTGACTTGAGATTAGGCTATCATCAGATAAAGATCAGGCTAGAGGATATACCTAAAACTGCTTTCTCCACTAGGTATGACTTATATGAGTATTTGGTTATGTCTTTCGGACTAACAAATGCTCCTGCCTACTTCATGTACCTGATGAATTCGGTATTCATGCCCGAGCTCGACAAGTTCATGGTCATGTTTATCGATGATATATTGATTTATTCACAGAATGAGGAAGATCATGCAGAGCATCTGAAGATTGTTCTATCTAGATTGAGGGAGCATAAGTTATATGCAAAGTTTAGCAAGTGTGAATTTTGGTTCATTAAAGTACCTTTCTTAGGTCATATCTTATCAAGAGATGGAATATCTATAGACCGTTCGAAAGTACAAGAGGTCATGGATTGGAAGGCCCTGACTTTGGTTCATGAAGTTTGGAGTTTCCTAGGGCTAGCAGGCTACTATCATCGTTTCATTCTAGATTTCTCCAAGATAGCTAAGCCCATGACTAGGCTACTTCAGAAAGATGAGAAGTTCAAGTGGACACTAGAATGTGAAGCAGCATTTCACACCCTCAGGACTCTGTTAACTACAACTCATGTTTTAGCACAACCCGACATTAAAAAGCCCTTCGATGTGTTTTGTGATGCATCGGGTATAGGTTTGGGGTGTGTGCTCATGCAAGAAGGAAGAGTTATTGCATATGCTTCTCGGTAATTGAGAAAACATGAAGTCAACTACCCTACTCATGATTTAGAACTTGCAGCAGTTGTTCATGCATTAAAGATATAGAGACATTATTTGTTGGGCAATGTATGTCATATATATACTGACCACAAAAGTCTTAAGTACATCTTTACCCAACCTGAGCTGAACATGAGACAATGAAGATGGCTAGAACTGGTTAAGGACTACAATTTGGAAGTGCACTACCATCCCAGGAAAGTCAATGTTGTAGCCGATGCACTTAGTCAGAAATCTCATTGCAACACTATGGAAGCATTGTTGGAAGATGGATTTAATTTGTTACATCCTGTTGTACTGCACAATATCACTATCAGTTGTTCACTTGAGAACAAAATCATAGAACTGCAGAAGAAAGATGTAGGTATATTTCACATCAAGAGAAAGATGCAAGAGCAAGAAACTAAGCATTTCAGATTAGATGAAAGGGGTGTGCTATGGTTTGAGGACCGACTTGTGGTACCAAAGGACCGTGAGCTTAGAAATCAAATTTTAGATGAAGCTCATTCGTCCAAATTGTCTATCCATCCGAGTGGTAGTAAGATGTATCAAGATTTGAAAACCTGTTTTTGGTGGACTAAGATGAAGAAGGAGATCGCAGCCTATGTCGCTAGGTGCGATAACTGTAGTAGAGTAAAAGTTGTTCATATGAAATCTGCTGGATTACTTCAGCCATTGCCTATCCCAGGTTGGAAATGGGAAGAAATTAGTATGGACTTTATCACAGGCTTTCCGTTGACACAGCAAGGTCATGATTCCATATTGGTTATTGTAGATTGTCTCACCAAGTCAGCATATTTTACACCGGTGCACATAGCATATCACGCGGGGAAGTACGCTGAGTTGTATATTTCTTAGATTGTGAGACTGCATGGAGTACCTAGGACCATAATTTCAGATCGAGGACCACAGTTTATAGCCCATTTCTAGGAACACTTGCACCAGGCTTTTAGAACAAAGCTTATTAGAAGTTCAGCATACCATCCACAAACTTCAGGACAGACTGAGCGAGTGAACCAGATCTTAGAAGATTTGATGAGATCTTGTGTTATATCTTCCAAGGGTTCATGGGAGAAATGGTTACCATTAGCCGAGTTTTCCTACAACAACAATTATCAAGCAAGCATCAAGATGGCTCCTTTTGAAGCCTTGTACGACAGAAAATGTAGAACCCCATTAAATTGGATTGAGCCCGATGAAAGGAGATACTTTGGTATCGACTTTGTCACTGAAGCTGAAGAACAAGTGCGTATTATTCAACAGCATATGAAAGTCGCTCAATCCAGACAAAAGAGTTATGTAGATAAAAGAAGAAGACCACTGAATTTTGAAGTGGGAGACTACGTATACTTGAAAGTGTCACCCATGAAAGGAGTGCAGAGATTTGGAGTGAAAAGGAAGCTTGCGCCTAGATATGTAGGGCCGTACAAGATTATTGAACAGAAAGGGAATGTTGCTTATAAGTTACAACTTCCACCAGAGATGAGTGCAATATTCGATGTCTTCCATGTTTTTCAGTTGAAGAGATGTCTTCGTGTACCTGAGGAAGCTATTGCACCCACCAACATAAAGCTTCAATTGGATTTGACCAATGAAGAAAAGCCAATCCGAGTGTTAGAAGAGATGGAAAGAGTAACACGGAGTAAGATCATTAAGTTCTATAAGGTGGTATGGAATAATCATAGTGAATAAGATGCTACGTGGGAAAGAGAGGATTACTTACGTGAGGTTTATCCTACCTTTTTCTAAGAATGGCACGTCTTGCAAATCTCAGGATGAGATTTTTATAAGGGAGAGGGGCTGTAACACCCTAGGTGTTAGACTTGTATAGTTTGAATTGCATTGCATGAACATGAGCATCGAGCATTCATATATAAGCTTTTACAATTGAAACATGTGATTGAAACATATGAAACATGCTTGTTATTTTATGTTTCCTTGTATATATGCATATGATTATGAGTAAATACATGTAAATGGTTGATGTGAGTCACTAAATCATCTTAGCTACACTTAGGATGACTAGTGGAACAATGTTCATAAAGGTCACTTTGCATGATCAAGTCCTTAAGTGATGCTATGTATGTTGACCCGGAAAGCTTTATGTGTAACCAATATATGAAATGATTGTGTGACCCTAGGAATAGCTTAAATATGTTTGGAATGTTATTAGGAACAACTTTGGTATTCATGGCTAGGGCTAATTTGGTCACTAGGTCATAGTTTAAGTGTATACCATCATTTGAGTGTAGTAGGTTTGACCTAGTTTGAACTATGTCATAGAGGCCTTGCATGGATGTGGTCACTAAAGCAAAGTTGTAGTATTTGGTGAGGGGAACAACTTTTATTTTTGGGTCATAAACTAGTTTAGCTCCTAACATGCTTGAAATTAGCTCACAAAAATCAGCTTTGCACTGTTTTCAACACTTGAATTTTTACTAAGTCATGCTGCACTGATAGTTTGACAAGCTCAACTTTGGGTTGACTTTACTCGGTATTGGTTGAGAATTAGCACGTGATCCTTTAATAAGAATTGTAGCTGGTACTTAGGGATACAAGTTTTGTTCAATTGGTTTGCACTAAGGAGCTACGGATTAAGAGTTTGATCGCGAGCAAATCGCGTCGTCAGGCTCGGTATCGGGGCTCTGATGGTGACCAACAGTGGTCGACCGGCGCCAGAGCATGAACGCCGCGTGGAGAAAATGAGGTCGTGCATCGCTGGCATCCTGTCCAACGCGGCCACGTCGGGCCAGAGCGCACTACATCGCGCCCCGCACTCGCTCGCTCCCTCCCCGCACTCTCATTTCGCTCTCTGCCTCCTCCTTCGCTTCCAGCAGCAGCCGCCGAAGCGCCAAGCTCACCGCCGTCGCCATGGCCGGCACCAGCTCGCTCCACCTCGCTCGTTCGCCACCGCAGCCACTCCACCATGATCCCTCTGTCTCACCGTGCTTGCATTACTCGCTATCCGCGCACGGTAAGGCTTCCGTGCTACGTTTGCCCTCCCCGTTGCTTCGCTGCCGTACTCCGTCGTCGTGGTCGTGCCGCCTCCGACAGCCATTCGTCGTAATAGTTGGTGTGATAGCTTCGCCGTAGCTTGTGGATGCTTGGCTAAGCCTTAGATCGAGTCGTCGTGGTCACCTCCGGCGTATCGCCATGGAGCCGCGCCGCCGTGCCGCCATTACCGCCGCTATCGTGCTTAGCTCCGTCAATCGGTCCAATTAGCTAGCTAGTTGTGTTCGTAATGTCTTGTTGATCGTCGTGGTACCAGCGATGTCGCCGAAAAAGCTCGCCGTCGGCGAACTCTGGTCGAGCCGTGTCGAGCAGGCACTCCTTTGTTTTTTCATTTCGCTAACGCGTGGGTCCGTCGGACCGATGGGTCCCTGCTGTCAGCGACTGTGGATATTAAAGATAGTTCATTTGTTTTCAGATTTGATGCAAACTTTGAAAAATGATAAGTGGAGTTGTAGAGATCCAAATCTTGTGAAACAAATTTTGTTGTGTTCGTTATGAAGTGTAGTGTTTTGTAAAAATATGATATGTATAGTTTCTGATATTTTTATAGGGGATTTAAATGCATTTAGATAAATGCTTTTTGTATGTTTACAATTTTGTAAAATAGATATCTTGAGCTAGAAAACTCCTAAAATTTTGATTCCAATTTTGTAGGTTTTGTATTTACATGCTCTAGCTAGGAAAAATAATAAGCTTGCTGTAAACTTGATTTAAATATGGTCTTTATATTTATTTATTAATAAATGACATTTTCTAAGGAAATTTATAGGGATAAAAATATGTAATATATTGCTATGAAACTTTTTGTACAATAGTATGGCACTAATGTGAAGCTACAAAAAATATATAATCTATTGCTTGACACTTTTCTATAGGGTTTTCTATTTTCACTAAATTAACCCTTGCTAGCTTATCATTTTCGCATAGGAAGTTATACATGTGCAAATAGTATGAAATTTTCACAGTAGCCTATTGTGAGCATTAGGAGTCCACTGTAATTTTCTGAGAATTTATTATCCACATTAGGTATATGTTTATTATTTAACCTAATTATCTAGTTAAATTGATAAAGGCATTTAAATGAATAGTTTGGGATTGGACATTATGTTTTCTTGAGTTTATTTGATGTCCTTGAACTGTTTGTATGCTTGGTGAGGTCAAATTTGGAATGTTTATATGCAGTAAAAATATTGTTGCTTTATAATTCGGGTGAGAATGGTTTTCGGACAGATTCTGTGGTTTGGTATGTTGCATGGTAAAAATGATATTTGCTGTAAAAATGGTTAATAACAAAGTTGTAGATAACTTCTTCATATATCTTGTGTTAAAATTTCAGGACAATAGGCCAAAGGGTTTAGGAGTTATAGCTGTTTAAATTTAGTATTCCGAAATGCTCGCTCTCTGGAATTTCTGAACAGCACTGGATTGATTGCCTGTGTTGGTTAGGATAGAATGTGAATTAGCTTTTGGTGATTAAGTAAGAGTTCTAGACAATTTTATAAGCTTTCCATAAAGTCTAAGATCACAACATTTGGATAATTAGAACTTCAGTTATGGGTAAAACAAGTAGCTACTGTTTTGTGGTGTAGTAAATGAATTGTTGAAGTGTTTGATTAAGTAATCAAGAAGAGATATGCACATACTCAGTAAAATGTGATGCACTTGTTATTACTTTAACACCATGCTATTAAGAATACTTACAATAATGCATTCATCATGGGTCATCATACTATACTTGTCAGCATATATGCATTCGTAATATCTTATGCCATATTCATGCATCTAGGATCGACAGAGGAGATAACGTTGCTGGAGTTCAACGAAGGAGAGGAAGGGAACCAGCAGGAGATTCCTTAAGCCGCAGCTCCCGAAGGCGAGGAGTAGACCCTAGAAGAGCTTTCAGAGTGCCCTGACCACTGTCCCACTTCTTTTCTAAAAGGCAAGTCACAGAGCATTCTAAGTCTCCCAATGTTTTACAAAATATTACTCGAGTCCTTTATGATTGATGCATTAGGTTATAAGAGTTGATTGGAACCACTTGATGCATATAATTTCCTTGTCCAGAAATACACCTTTAACCCTGTGTAGGTCCAGGATCGAATATATGCTTAGCCCTGCTTAGACCGGTAGAAGTCGGGTGATTTCCTGTCACATGCGAGATATAGGTGGATACCAAAGCACGGTTGGCTATATTTGCTATCGTGGAAAAGAACCATGGGGAAAAAGTAAATGGAGGCCGGGCAAAGTCTATGGTAGGTTGACTCATGTGATTCCGTTTGTGCCGATTAAGGACCGTGCCGTTGTTGGCACTTCTGACAAGATTGAACGCATGCCTATCACTTAGCTGACCGGATAACTCGTTCCGACCGCGAAGCCGAGTAGCTCAACTCAGGCCGGGCCCCGCTCTATCAAAGTGCGCACTCTAGATGGTAGTAAGGATGTGCGGGGAGCCAGACGTGAGCCCAATGGTAGGCTGGGCCTGAACGTCCTAGCAATTGGTTGTCCCTGATTGTGCGGCGCTGGGTGAACCCACGACATGTGTACTTGAGTTGTACCAAAGGTGACCTAAGGTGACCGTTGATCTGGTCCACCTGGGTTTGTGTTAGGAATACATTCCTAGCTGGTTGAAATCGATTCGAATCGCCATCTCTCCCGGATAGTGAGAAACTTGGCTAGCTCCAACATCGTAGTAATGGTATTATGGAATATGATGGTTTGGATAAACATGGAATTACTATACCTGTTATGGTTACTATTGTATGCTCTTAAAATGATATACCACATGTTTGGCACAGGATAGTTGCTAATTTAGAGATGGATAGTTATAAATAACTTGATAATGGAATTATAATTGTATAACTAAGTTAATAGCTTTTTATGCAAATGTAGTCAAGCTACCTCCACTTATACAGCCTTGCATAATCCTTGGAGTCAATTTATTTCTGGTTTATGACGGGTAAGTCTAGCTGAGTACCTTCTCGTACTTACGGTTTTATTCCCATTGTTGCAGATGGCACCGTGTATCATGGGTATTGCAAGAGTTGCTTCTATTTCGCTGTGGATAAGGAGTAAGCCTTGGGCAGGCTTCTTTACTAATCTCTCTATATGCTTTTGTGGACTGTGATCGTATGTTGGCACTGTATTAAACTATATTGGCAAATGCTACTTTCGAACTTAATTTGCTTCCGCTATTATCTATCAAACTTGATTTGTAATAACTCTATTTCATACTCTGATGATGGAAATGTATTTGCGAACTTTATATAATATGTGACAAGTATGTTGAATCATGTACGATCTTGGTTGTTTGTGGATCGTTTATCGAGACCCGTTGTGGTACTCGACAGACTACCGGGTTTATATGGGCTCAAGTATGACAGTGCGACCGTTTGTGGGCTGCCATTGTACTTGTGCTCTTATAAATTGGTCAGTTCTGCGACAACTGCTCTGCTGCAGGCTGCAAGTTCTTCAGCTTCTAATGCTTCTAGACTTGTTTTTTACTTGGACTGTGATACTGTAAACCAGTTAGATGATGATTTTAACATCTTGAATTGGTGGCATCAGCACAAACTCACATATCTAGTGCTATCAATCATGGCTAAAGATGTTTTAACTGTTCCTGTGTCCATCATATCTTCAGAATCCACTTTTAGTATGACTGGCAGGATCATCGAGGAGCGGCGGAGGAAGCTAAAGTTTGAAATGGTGAAGATGCTGACCTGCATCAAAGATTGGGAGGCTGCAGAAGCAAGGCTGCAGCACATGGTGGAGGATAAGGAGCTTGAAGAAGCATTTGAAGAACTTTATCTTGATTAATTATTATTTATGTAATGGGATTGTAATATTATGGACTGGACTTTGATGTAAGGACAATGAACTTTATAATTGAAGCTGGGTTGTACTCTTTTTCCTTGTCTAGGGTTTGTCACAAGGGTGAGTTTTACCTATACAGGTTTTTAATAAGGCAGCCATTGCACTAAAGCTCCCTATAAACTGTTATTTTGTTATCTCTGCCTATGTTTCTGTTATCTGTGTTGTGGAATGCAAGTTATGTGTTGTTTATTGTAGGTTTCATCTCAATTCAATAAATAAAGTGACATATCTGCTTGTCTATCTCAAATTTTATAGAGTATTGTGCTTATTCTGAGCCGGTTGGGGGTCAGACACTTTAGTGCCCGTGCTAGCACGAGCACTGCAGTGCCACCGTGCTCAGTGACACGGCACAGCACGCCTAAGCACTTATAGTGCCGTGCCAGGGCCGGTACTTTGGCACCACAGCACTAACAGACACGGTACGGCTAATCTACCGTGCCGCGTAGTGTCGTGCCTGGCCCGTGCCATGCCGGGCGGCCCGTTTGGCCAAAGTATACCCTAGTTCACCCGAGAAGATCCACCTCTGAGAGAACTCAAGCAACTGATACTCGATACCGACGGTCCCGTAGGGGCCACAGACCACCTGATCGGCTTGATTTCCAAGATAAACAATGTTCTTCAATCTCTCTTCTTTTCGATCCGGAAACAACTATTTTGGTTGGACATACATTTATTTACAGGACTTAACATGCATGCCTTTATATGGAATGTTTGTGTCTTATATTAATATAAAAACTTGTGCCAGCCAAGAACGACAAGGGATATATATATCTCATGAGAAGTTTTGTAATGGTTAGACAAAACTTACACCATCCATCAGCTCATATACATGTAAAAATGTCTTGTGACAATAGTACCTAGTTTTATAGGAAGAGCAAAAACAATCAAACAAGAAAAGTAGACTTCATCATAAACAACAATTACACAAACGACATACAAGATAGAAAAACAAATGCAGCAATAAAAGAACAACATTAAAAGTTTGCCCATCTCTAATTCACCGAAGATTTCACACCTGGGCAGACAGTGCTCCGCTATTGCTTCAGAAAGTGGAATTCTCATGAAATTAACTATCAAATCATCATCGGCATGCAGACAACCAACACTAATTAGATGATTAACTCAGAAGAACTCCACCTGCCAAAGCCACCTTAGGCACCGGAGGAGCACTATCTGCCTAGGTGGGGCACGGCTCATCTGCACTCAAGTCATAATCCGCTCAGACAACATCGGGCGTGTGGCTGGCGGCTGGCTGTCCCAATGGATTATGACCCAAGTGCAAAAGAGGCGTGCCCTGCCTAGGCCTAGCCAGAGACGGTGGTGGCTAGTCCACGCCGGCGTTCAGGGCCGGCCGCGGGCTCACCGCCAGCGCACGCCGCGGACGATGAGCGCGATGCCGCCGTGGAAAGCCACGCACAGTGCTAGAGCGAAGCACATCATGCAGGGATCTCATTCCAGGGAGAGGGAGTCGACCGATTTGGTGAGTGAGGCGGCGATTGCGATGACCGTGGAAGCGACGCACTGGGCAATTGTAGTAGAGTTCATTTTCTTTCGCACCTCAACTGAATCACATCAAAAATGAGTTAAAAGCAGTCAGCATGCTAGAATCGCCTCCTTTTCATAAACAAAAAATATATATATTAATGCAGAATCCATAAAGAAGGGTATGCCAGGCAACAATCAAGATTGGATAATCCAGGAAAAAAAATAATATGACGCAAAAATGTTTTTTCTCTGTCTTGGCCCTGGACGCGGACAATGCGTGAGTCGGTGAGGATTTGGTGCTTGTGCTGCATCTGAAATTTGGCTCAGCCTAGAGAAACTGGAGAAATTTGGTGCTGCTCTGCTTGCGTGCTTGATGAAGGAGACACGGATGACGCTGCTATTGGCTGCCGATTGGAGGAGAAAGGAGGAAGGAGGAGGGCCTGGTTGCTATGATGGGCTGCTATTGACTGAAGCTTGGGTAGATCATTGCTGCCTTCTGCCTGTGCTTGCTGGAGATTGGAGAAGAACATGGAGAGATCCAAGGGCAAACTTGTGCGTTCACATTAAAGCAAGGAGAATTACAAAATGAGGGGAATGAATAGCTAGATCCCGCGTGTGGCTAGCAGAAGTGTCGACAGAATATCGTCGGCAGTCCACCGAGGGGTATCCCGTGATGGTAGATTGATTGGTAGAGGAGCGTGTAATCAAGAACAAGAAGGCAACAGAGACACACGAGTTATACAGGTTCAGGCCGTCAGTATGACGTAATACCTTACTCCTTTGGTCTGTTGGTTTGTATTAGCTATCGTATAATTTGCCGTGAATTTGTAGGGGGTCCCTGCCCGCCTTATATAGTCTGGGGGGCAAGGTTACAAGTCGGTTATATCTGAGAGATAACCAGAAAGTAATAACAGATTACAAGAAACATGGGATCGTATGTATCCTATTAGATCTCGTAACATCTTCAGGATATCCTCTTCGTGCCTTGCGGGGGTCGCCGAGCAGAATCGTGGCCCATAAGGCTCCTTCTTGCGGGCTGGGCCACCCCTGGAGGCATAGCCCATGTGACCTGCCGTGGGTATCCAGGGTCGTACCCCCCCATAGCCAGTCCCCGAGCGCCTTGTACGCATTGTGCAACGCCGTCTTGAGACTTTCCGAGCAGGTGCGAACCAAAACCGAGCTGTCCAAATCGTGGTCCGACCACCATAAGGAGCCGCCGAGCAGTTGTGAGCAGCTGCCGAGCAGCATACAACATCGCCGAGCAGTGTGTTCTGAGCACAGCTTGTCATAAGGGTGTAAGGAGCTCAAGTCCAAAATTAAAAATTCCTGCATGGTAAAGTGAAGTGTGCCCACTTAGAATCCGAAAACGAGGGTAAAGATACCTGGTTTTATCTTTTAGAGGCTCGGAGTCTTTCAGAAAAACAAACACATTCACCGCAAGGTGAAGTGTGCCCACTTAGTCCCCGAGCCTGACAGTAGGTGACGTAGTCACGTGGTGCCAGGCTCAGAAATTATTAAACCGTCCGAGCAGGTAGCCAGTCCCCGAGCGTAGCCTCGAGACAAAAAAACAAACACATTCACCGCAAGGTGAAGTGTGCCCACTTAGTCCCCGAGCCTAACAGTAGGTGATGTAGTCACATGGTGCCAGGCTCAGAAATTAGTAAACCGTCCGAGCATGTAGGCAATCCCCGTGTTTCTGGCGTAGAATATCGGATAAATCAAACCGCGGGGAGAAATTTGGAGTAATGGTTGTGCAATATTAGTTACTAAGCCTCAATAAAATGCGGAGAATTCGGAGAATAAGTGGCGGCGATAAATGAGCAGCGTGGGCTACTGTGACGTGATAGCCCAAGTTGCGGCCCATTAAACCATTTTAGAGGAGTCGAAGTAGCGCTGATCGCGGGAACGGTTTCCCAAAAACCCTCAGATTCAAGGGAGAGTGGGGAAAGTGCTTTATAACCGCGCCGCCACATACATCACCTCCTACCTCTGTCAAGCCGCCCTGCTTCCTGCCTTCGCACTCCCTGCGCTCCACATTCCTCACCAATCGCAAGCATTCGCCTCCAACCCTAGGACCAATCCATAGGAAATGGCGCCGAAAAAAGGAGTCGCAAAGCCGAAGAAAGTGGCCACCGGAGCCAGCCGCGACGAGGAGTGGGTGCCATCGAAGACATCGGCGGCGGATCTTGATAGGATGGTGGCGGCGGGCGTTCTCCCAGACCGCCTCACTGTTGGATGGCGGCCGGCTAGTGGTGAGCCCTTCCCGACACCACATACTGATGAGGCTGTTGTATTTGAAGATTATTTCTGGCGAGGATTAGGGTTTCCTGTCCACCCCTTTCTAAGGGATCTTATGGAGTTTTGGGCGATTAGCCTCTGCAACCTGCACCCCAACACCATACTACATGTGTCCATCTTTTTCCATTTCTACGAGGCGTTTCTTGGTGTTCTTCCACACTTCAACCTCTTCAGGCATCTGTTTTGTCTGAAGAAGAAGGGGGGCAGCGGTTTAAAGGTGGTCGGCGGCGTGTACCTGCAGCTCAGGGATGGGATGGCCAGCGAATACATCAACGTTCCGCTGAATACCTCCCTGAAAGGTTGGAACTCTAGATGGTTCTATATCAAACAAAGTCACCCAATGATTCGATGCGACATCCATCACATCCCAGTTAACCATAGTAACTGGTCAGAGAGACCCAACAACGCTGACATGGAGCAAGTAATGGAACTTCTGGAATTGATTAAGGGCATGGAGCTTAGGGGTGAACTGGTTGCAGCTAGCTTCATAGTGCGGCGCATCCAACCCTGCAAAGAGAGGGCCCACCCGACGTTCAACTTTAAAGGTGATAACGACGGTACCCGTGAAAGCACGGACCGCCTGACGAAGAAAGAAGTAATAGATCGTGCCATGGATCTATTTACTTCCAATGTCTCATTCAGCTGGCCAAAAGGAACAAAGGCTTTCAAGTGCGGCAATCCACCTCCTTAGGTAACCCTTTCACTTCGCATCGACCAGGCATCAATTGCCGAGCATAGGACTGACTTACTTATGAAAAGATCCATTCGCAGGATAGGGCAATATACTTTTCAAACATGCCGAGAGCCGATTGGCCGAAAGGAGTAGACATTCGGCGGCCGCTGTAGCCCGAAGAGGATGAGCCGTGCTCCTCGTCGGATAGTCCATCCCCAGTGTCAGAGAAGGTCCATGGGAAAAGACCGGCAGTAGACGAGCCAGTCCAAAAAAGGAGAAAAACCGCAAGCTCTCATGCCCACAAACCAGGCGACATCTCTCTTGGAGAGGACCGAGCAGTTCGACCATGACGAACGGCTGTGCTGGAGTGGTCGGACGATGACGAGGACCAGTCAGCGCTTCCGCCGAGCACGACAGAGGCACCAGCGGATGCTGACGCTCCCAAGCAGCGAGCATGGGAAAGTTATGGTCGGGCAACGGCGGACGTCCCAGTGATGCAAACTACCGAAGTCCCCGAACAACACACAGAAGGGGGGCCCCCGAGCACCAAGAAGGGCGGCAGCCCGCTGCAGAGGTGCAGGAGTCCTCCCATAAATCCGACCAAGCATCCACGCCTGGGGGGTCAGGCAGGCATCGCCGATTCAAGAAAATCAATCGGTTGAAATCCGCCGTCGCTGGAGTTATGACTCAAATCGAGGTGAGTGCCGCGCCAATAACAAGGATATATGTTGTCGGAAGATCAAGGTTTATATCTTTCATTGTTAATCCGCAGGGGATAGCTCGGACAGCCGATCAATGGCACCAACTGATAAAGAGGATGGAGCCCCTCGCCGAGGAAAATAAGATACTCCGGGAGGCGTTAAGTCTTTCGGAGAAGAGTATTCAGAGGGCCCAGCGCGAGCGATACCTTGCGGAGTCAAACTCGCGGGACCTTGAACATCAGAATGGGGTTCTATCCGAGCGACTAACGGCTTCGTCCGAGCAGCTGAAGAAGACATCCGAGCAGCTGGCGATTATATCCGAGGAACTTAAGAATATGTCCGAGTAGTTGAGCAAGAAAAACGGAGAACTCGATAGTAAAACTGAGCAGCTCGACCGAAAGTGCCAGCAGTTGGAGGATGTATCCAAGCTGAAATCCGGTATTCTTTTTCACATAATGTGCTTTGCAGTAAGTGGCCGTATATTTTTTCCTTTTCTTATCTTTTGTGCTTGCAGAGCAAGATGCAGAACTCAACCAGCTTCGCCAGACCGTCGAACAAATCCGACAAGAGAAAACAAAGGAGTCGGAGCGAGCAGATAAACTGGCCGAAGAATTGAAAGGTAGGTTTCCCCTGATCGGAAGTGACGTCGTAATACTTTTTTGCCGTGACGAACCATTGTAATTCTTGCAGATTATCGACATAAAACCAAGGCACAGTTCGATGTGCTGGTGCAGGAAGCCAAAGTCCAGAAGGACAACTTCAACACTATAACTGCCGCAATAAAACCAGTGCTCGACTGCGTCGACGTTGAACCGGCGCCCCGTCCTGATGGTAGGCAGCAAGGGCCAGACACCATCGTTCAGAGATGCAAGGCAGCGTGGGAGAACTTCAAAAACTTCAACCGTGATGCCGTTTTGACTGCCGCTACTCATGCCCTTGTAGTGGTTCGGTCCCATTATCCATCCGTCAACATCCAGTCGATAGGTGGTGGGTTCGCCGATGGGTTGAGCGATGCGCAAACCCAGCAGCTGGAGGATGACATTGAGGATGTGGCGAAAGTGCCTGTCGGCGATATAGACCTGTTTGGCGAAACAGAAACTGTTGGCGAAGCTTAACGAACTGCCCGAATATTACCGCCTGTAACACTTGATTTATCTGGCTATGAAGAATCGTCGTATTATCAACCCGATGCAGTTATGCATAATATAAGCGGTGTTCGATCAGTTAGTTTTCACTAAACTTGATGCCTTAGTTAGGTCGTGATCCGTAACGCATAACGCGGAGCCCATGCGTATGTTGGAGAAACAGGCGTTATCATAAGACCGTGGCCTAGGGCCCCACATGCAGAGCACGGAGCTCATAGCACGTTAGGTGGGGTGTTAGAGCCTTGGCGTCCTCCGAAGTTATCAGTGTGAAAAATCGTGCTGCCCAGCAGCCAACTTGAGTAACTTGGCGGGAGAAATGGCTAAAGTGGCGTCCGAGCAGTTAGTTCATGTCTGAAATCTAGGCCTTGACTAGCCAATAGTCGATAACATCGAGCGCAGGGACCCTGATGCGTGTAGGATGAACAGGCATGGTCAAGGGACCATAGCCGACCAACCTTATCGCAGAGCGTGGAGCACCTAAGCACGTGTAGGATGTAGTCGGAGACTGGGTCTTCTTCATAAAAAACAGAAGAAAAAAACGTGTGCTGCTTGACGATCGGTGGGCTATGTTTCGAAGCTTGGAAAGCATGATCGCCGTTGTTTTAGTAGAATAACCTATGTGACCCGGAGAAAACATAGTAGGCGTTTTTTTTGAAAAAATCATGTTTGGTGATTGGGAGTTAACGTGTTCGGCGAATTGGAGGAGTCAAGTTCGGCGATCGGAGAGATCGTGCTCGGCGATTTGGAGAAATCGTGCTCGGCGATTTGGAGAAATCATGCTCGGCGATTTGGGCATACTTGTTGAGCGTATTGGAGGCCGTCACGGAGTGGCGTATATCCCGCTAACGGTAAGTGAAGCTTATGATGAAGGAAAAAATGTAGAGAAATTATGGAGACCAGAACTTTATTAATATTAAAGTAAAGAATACATATCTATGTTATTTCAGGGGTAGAAACGTATAAGGTGCTCTATGTGCCAGGAGTTGGGAACATCGAGTCCATCTAAGTCGCATAAGCGAGAAGACCCTGGTTGAGTAACACCTTTTACGATGTAAGGGCCCTCCCATGGTGAAGACAGCTTGTGAAGCCCTTCGATTTTTTGTTTCCGACGTAAGACTAGGTCGCCGATTGCGAACGAACGACCTTTGACGTTACGGTTGTAATACCTCCGCAGACCTTCAAGGTACTTGGATGTGCGAACGCAAGTAATCAGACGTTCTTCCTCGGCCCGATCAATGTCTTCTGTCCGAACAGCTGCGGCTTGGTCTTCATCATAGTTTTCTACTCTGGGTGCTCGGAATGCAATATCCGCTGGAAGTATGGCCTCTGAGCCGTAGACCATAAAATATGGAGATACGCCGGTACTGCGACTAGCTTGAGTGCGCAGTCCCCAGACCACAGCTGGTAGTTCTTTGAGCCATCTACCCGGATGCTTTTCTTCTTTCTGATAGAGCCTTTTTTTGAGGGCGTCGAGGATCATACCATTGGCTCGTTCGACCTGGCCGTTAGCTCTAGGATGAGCAACGGAAACGTATTTAACAGAGATGCACCGTTCTTCACAGAAGTCCCAAAAATGATGGCGGGTAAAAGTTGTCCCGAGGTCGGTGATGATGCTGTTCGGGAGACCAAATCTGTGTACGATGTCTTCAAAGAGCTCGACTGCTTTCTTAGCAGTAGCTGCGACGAGTGGTTTGTACTCAATCCACTTGGAGAACTTATCAATGGCGACATAGACATACCAGAAACGTCCTAGCGCTGGTTTGAAAGGTCCGATCATATCCAGTCCCCAGCATGAGAATGGCCAGGAAGCTGGGATGGTCTGTAGTTCCTATGCCGATACATGTATTTGCTTGGCAAAAAACTGACAACCCTCGCTTCGTCGAATGAGATTTTCCGCATCGAAGATGGCCGTGGGCCAGTAAAAACCTGCTCGGAAAGCTTTGCCGACCAGCGTTCTCGAAGCCGCATGATTGCCACAGGAGCCAAAGTGAATTTCAGAGAGTAGTTTCACACCGTCGTCTTGGATGATGCACTTATGCAGCATCCCTTCCTTGGCACTTTTCCTCATCAGGCTGCTGTCTACCAACACGTAGTGCTTACTTCGGCGAATTAGTCGTTCAGTTTCGATTTTGTCGGCGGGTACTTCGCCGTTGGAGAGGTATTTGATAAACTGTTCCCTCCAATCGGCGACCTGCGAAGGTATCGTGAGTACCAACTGCTCGGCAGGTTGTACTTCTACAACTTCCTTATCTTCTTTAATGGATGGTGTCAAGAGGTCCTGAACAAAAACCCCCGATAGAGCCGCGGTGCGAGAAGATCCTATCTTTGATAGCTGGTCGGCTATTTGGTTTTGATCCCGTACCACGTGGTGGTACTCGATGCCGTAGAATTTTCCTTCAAGCTTCCTGATTTTGGCGCAGTAAGCGTCCATCTTCTCACTGGAACAAGACCAATCTTTATTAAGCTGATTGAAAACCAGCGCAGAATCCCCATATACCATGAGGCATTTGATGCTGAGCTCGACGGCTATACGGAGGCCATGGAGACATGCTTCGTATTCCGTAGCGTTGTTGGAGACCGGGAAATGTATGCGAAGAACATATCAGAGTTTATCCTTTGTCGGTGTGATGAACAGAATGCCCGCACCAGCACCATTGATATTAAGGGCGCCGTCGAAGTACATCATCTAGTGCTCAGAGCAAGTGGCGGTGATGGGTTCTTGGATTTCGGTCCACTCAGCGATGAAATCGATGAGCGCCTGCAACTTTACGGTCGGCCTGCTTCTGAAGTTAATGGAGTAGGTGCCGAGCTCAACAGCCCACTTGATGATACGACCATTGGCCTCTTTATTGCGGAGAATATCTCCCAAAGGGAACTCCGTGACCACGGCGATCTTGTAGTATTCGAAATAATGTCGGAGCTTGCGTGAGGTGATTAAGATTGCATATAACAGCTTTTGCACCTGAGGATAACGAGTTTTGGGCTCATTAAGTACCTCACTAATGAAATAGACTGGATGCTGTACCTTGTAGGCGTGTCCAGTTTCCTCGTGTTCGACGACAATAGCCATACTAACAACTCGAGAAGTGGCGGTGATGTAAACCAGCAGAGTTTCATCTGGTCGTGGCGCTGTCATGATTGGAGGTTTTGTTAAAAACAATTTGAGCTGCTCGAAAGCTATGTATGCCTCCTCCGACCAAGAAAAAAGCTTGGAGGCCTTGAGGAGCTTGAAGAAAGGTAGCCCTTTTTCACCGAGGCACGAGATAAATCGGCTTAACACAGCCATGCAGCCTGTAAGCTTCTGTATATCCTTGACACACATCGGCCGTTTCATGTTGGTGATGGCGAAGACCTTATCAGGGTTCGGTTCAATGCCCCGAGCGCTAACGATGTAGCCTAGCAGGATGCCGGATGGAACTCCAAAGATGCACTTTGAAGGGTTCAGCTTCCATCGGTATTTGCTCAAGTTTGTGAAAGTTTCTTCAAGGTCGGCGATGAGTTTGTCGACGGTTTTAGTCTTGATGACCACATCGTCGATGTAGGCCTCGACGTTACGGCCGATCTATTGGTTGAGGCACCTCTAGATAGCCCTTTGGTAGGTGGCTCCAGCGTTCTTTAGTCCGAAGGACATGGTGGTGTAGCACTATGCACCGAAAGGCATAATGAAAGATGTTTTGACCTGGTCTTCCTTCTTGAGAGAGATTTGATGGTAGCCAGAGTAACAGTCAAGAAAGGAGAGCAATTCGCAGCCGGCGGTGGAGTCTACAACCTCGTCTATCCGAGGCAAGCCAAAGGGGTCTTTAGGGCAGTGTTTGTTAAGATCAGTATAATCAACACACATTCTCCATTCTTTATTCTTTTTCTTAACAAGAACAGGATTAGCTAACCAATCTGGATGATACGCTTCTTTTATAAATCCGACAGCTAAGAGCCATTTTATTTCTACCCTAATAGCCTCCTTTTTGTCTGGCGCAAATCGGCGAAGTTTCTGCTTGATCGGTTTAGCGGTCGGCGAGACATTCAAGGAGTGCTCGATCTTCTCCCGTGGTATCCCCGGCATGTCTATAGGTTTCCAAGCAAATACATCGGCGTTGGCACGTAGGAAGGAGACGAGCGCGCTTTCCTATTTGGGGTCAAGGTGAGCCCCAATTTTCACTGTCTTGGAAGGGTCGTCGAGGCCGAGGCCGATCTCCTTGACTTCCTTGGACTTGGTGGAGGCCCAGGGAGGCTCTGGGATCTCCATGTCGTTAGCAGATGCGGTCTTGGCTTCGGTGACCACACTGGCCATCTGGATGGAGAGGTTAGTGGCTTCGGTGAGGGCGAGACTTTCCGTCTCGCAGGCATAGGCGACGGAGAGGTTGGCCTGCAGAGATAGGACTCCTGCAGGCAAAGGCATCTTCAACACCAAATACGCATAGTGCGGAATGGCCATGAACTTGGTCAGAACTGGACGCCCTAGTATGGCGTGGTAGGCGGTGTCGAAGTCGGCAACATAAAAGTTGATATGCTCCACTCGGTAGTTGGTTATCATGCCGAACTGTACTGGTAGGGTAATTTCCCCAAGTGGTCGGGATGCCCTGCCAGGTACCACGCCCTAGAAGGAGGAGTCTGAGGGCGTAAGGTCTGTTGTCCTGAGGCCAAGCTCCCTTAGGGCCCCAACGAAGAGTAGATTCAAAGCGCTCCCACCGTCGACGAGGACTTTTCTGAAGAGCACCTTCTGGACAGTCGCGTCAAGGACGAGGGGAAAACGCCCTGTGTAGGGAATGTCCGCCCACTGGTCAGCCCTGCTGAAGGTGATGGAGATTTCAGACCACGGGCGATAGCTAGGGTTGGTGGTAGTTTCTTCTGAAACGACGGCGAGCACTCGTCAGGCGGCGAGTTTCCGTTCCCTTCTGCTCTCGTTGGTGGCGAAACCCCCAAAGATGGTGGCGACCACCTTGTCAAGGTCCTGGAAGGCATTGTTATTATCCCCAGGTGGTCGGCGTCCTCCGTTCCCACCATTGTTGTTGTTGTACTTTTTCTCCTAGAACTCCTTAGCCAAACCAAGGCAATCTTTCATCTTGTGTTTGGCGTTCTTGTGCAGGGGGCACGGACCGTCGAGGATCTTCTTGTACTTCTCATCGTAGTTATGTTTTGCGCGCGGCTCATTGACGTTGGCAACAAAGTGATCTGGTCGGCGCCGGCGATTCTGACTAGGCTTGAATCCATCTGGCCGATCACGTCCGCTGTCTCGATGGAAACTACGGTCGTCGTAACGGCGATCGTTGTACTGTCGGTTGTCATTGCGGTCATCGTGGCGGCGAACGTTGTGCTGTCGGTCGTCGTTGCGGTCGTCGTGTCGGCGAGGTGGGCGATTAGTGCCCGTATCTTCGTTAAAACGCACCTCCGCTTCCTCGGCGTCGGCGTACTGGTTGGCGGTTGTGATCATCTCGCCAATGTCGGTAGGTGGCTTTCTGTTGAACTTAGAATGGAGTTCTCGACGATGAAGTCCTCGGATGAAGGCGATGATGACTTCGGCCTCCGTGATGTTGGGAATAGAATTCCTCATCTCGGAGAAGCATCAGATGTAGCTATGGAGTAGTTCGGACGGCTTTTGGTTGATGCGGTTGAGATCGTGCTTGGTGCCCGGCCACCTGCATGTGGCCATGTAGTTGTCGGTGAAGACTCTCTTCAGATCTTCCCAAGAGCCGATAGAGTCCAGGACGAGGCTTGTGAACCAGCTCATGGCGGCTGGCGTGAGCATGATAGGGAGATAGTTCGCCATGACATTGGTGTCTCCTCTGGCGGCGCGGACGGCGGTGGCGTAAGCCTGTAGCCACTGAGTTGGGTTCATCCTTCCTTCGTAGGGCTTGACTCCGGTGATTTTGAAACCACAGGGCCACTGGAGCGTTCAGAGTGCCCTGGTGAATGTAGGGGGCCCTTCTGGGCTGTCGGGGCCAACATCGGCAGTATTGCCGGCGACGATCAGCTCCAGAGCTGAGTCCGGATTGCCGTACTCTTGCTCGTACTCCTGGCGACGTCGTACTTCATCTTCATGGCGCCCGAAACGTCGTTGATCGATACGCCGTCGTGCATCCCGAAGGTTACTGAGGTGCACTCGGGCGTCCTGTTCGACCTCTTGGTCGTGCTGGCGATGATGCTCGACGTGGTGGCCTCCAACTCCCCCCTGGGGAGGTAGTGACTGGTCGGCGAAGCGGCTTTGACTAGGGCGGTGATTAGATCTAGGATCGGCTAATCGGCGGATCACGCTTGTGGAGCATGAAGGTCTCTGAACTTCTCGGATCTCGTTAACTTGACAGTGTGCTACTTTAAGCATAGCGGCAACCTTGGTGAGCTCGGGCATCTATGGGAGGTGAGCAAGTTCGTTGGCGGCCATGGCTAGATTGGCGCTCGGAGTCTTGAAAACGTCGTGGCCGTCAACGCGGAGGAATTCTTCGTTCAGGTTGTGATGGAGGGGCCTTCCTTGTGAATTGAACTAGTTATCACGAGCGGCCTCGGCCATCGCAATGGCGCGTTCGTTATCACGCCGTTGCGCGCGGTTGGTGTTCCTATTTTCACGGGCGGCGCGTTCCTCATCTATTTCGCCGTTCCGAGGGGGGCTGTCGATACTGACGTTGAAGATTGCGCCACCCCGAAAAGGCAGGAGAGGAGGTTGCTTGGTGAAGGTCTCGGCGAGGGGCTCGGTGGATCCTTGAGATTCGGAGTCCAGATTTTCCTCAAGGATAGTTTCGAGAGATGCTCCGAGACCCCGGCCGGCGTGCAGCATGTTGACAGTTGGTGGAAGCTGGTCGGCGAGCTGGTCGGCGAATTTGCCCCTCAGGGCGTCCTGATATGTAGCTGCGGTATTGGCGAGCCCAAAGGGTAGGGCGGCGAGCCCTGGAGTTTACCGAGCATTGAACATCGACAGATCTGGATCGGAGGGTGCTCGGTGCTAAACAACGGTGTCCAGAGCCGACTCAGCAATGGAGAGGCAATCGATGAGTTTCAGGCCGACCCGATCGATAGATTCGATCAGATCATCATTGTTGACATGCCTCCTCTGGTAGCAAGGAAGCAAGCGGCGGGTGGCTGATGGAGTCGACCCTGGAAGTGGTTCCAAGATTAGATCTACGGTTGTAGGTGCGAGGGTGGTCGGTGCAGGACAGATCTGCACCAGCTCAAGAAGCTCTCCAACTCCATCGGCGTTGATGACCCACGTGATGGATCCGACCGTGAAGATCTGGCCGGGCTGCGGGAGGGACAAAGAGCCTACGAAAAAAACCATCTTGTTCGATAAGGAAACAGCATGCACACCCCTACCTGGCGCGCCAACTGTCGACAGAATATCGTCGGCAGTCCACCGAGGGGTATCCCGTGATGGTAGATTGATCGGCAGAGGAGCGTGTAATCAAGAACAAGAAGGCAACAGAGACACACGAGTTATATAGGTTTAGGCCGTCAGTATGACATAATACCTTACTCTTGTGGTCTATTGGTTTGTATTAGCTATCGTATGATTTGCCGTGAATTTGTAGGGGGTCCCTGCCCGCCTTATATAGTCTGGGGGGCAAGGTTACAAGTTGGTTAGATCTGAGAGATAACCGGAAAGTAATAACAGATTATAAGAAACATGGGGTCATACGTATCCTATCAGATCTCATAACATCTTCAGGATATCCTCTCCGTGCCTTGCGGGGGTCGCCGAGCAGAATCGTGCCCCACAAGGCTCCTTCTTGCGGGCTGGGCCGCCCCTAGAGGCATAGCCCATGTGACCTGCCATGGGTATCCGGGGTCATACCCCCCACAAGAAGAGCTCAGATGAACGCGAGGGAGGGGAATGAAAGAAACGAGAAACCCCACCAAGAACCCAACCAAACTGGGTCCCACATGTAACACGGCACGCAGCAGCAAAGCGCTCATGCTCCAAACACTAAGTAAAAAACAATTTTTAGCAACGGTTTAATTTTTTTATAGGGGCGGCTGGTGATAGAACTGCCCCTACAGTGGCATGTTCAGGTGCCCAGACACCAGCCGCCCCTACAAATAGAACAGCAGGGGCGGCTGGTGATACGAGTCGCCCCTACAAATGGGGTCTGATTTGTAGGGGCAGCTCAATCACCAGCCGCCCCTGGAAATGTTATTTGTAGGGGCGGCTGGTGATTGAGCCACCCCTACAAATGACCTCGTATTTATAGCTCCGATTTGTAGGGGCGGCTCAATCACCAGCCGCCCCTACAAATGCCCCCAAATAAAACAGATGCAGCACCTTCTTTCTACTCGGGTCACTCACTCCAACATGTTATTCCATACTTTTTTTAAGTTTTAATGGTTGGTTAGTGAGTAATTAGATTTTTATTTTTCTCTCTTTTCTATGGTGCTTGAGCTACTTATGAAGCAAATTAGACCCAAGTTTTAAATGTACTAGGGTAAATTAGGGAGGGGAACAAGATCATACCCTTATTTGGTCCATGTTTCTTGATTTTAGTGAACAATTAGTTAGTTTTATGGATGTTTCATGTGCATGTGGATCTAGATCTAGGGTTTGATTTTTTTTTATTAATTTCATTTTTGTAAATTTATGTTTGATGAAATTGGACTAGGGTTTGTATGAAAGATATTGGGTAAAGTATAATTGTTGCTAATTGTTGTCTTTGAAATTGTTTATTGTAATCAATAAATATGTATTTTAATTATTTATGGATAAATAGGTCATTAATTAATTTTCCTTTACCATGGTGTGTTTGTATGCTTCATGTAATTATATTAGATTTATATTCATATATATCTGAAGTATATACAATTATTCTCAAGTAATTATTAATTTGTTTTATTTTTATATATATCTGAATAAGTAGTCCTTTAATGTTTGTTTTGTTGTTGTTGTAAAAGATGGAGTACAGGAACTCTTGGATGTATGGTTCGTTAAGGTTCAAGGCAAGTTTTCGTGAAGAGATGGATAAATTTATTGAAGCGGCAAAGAAGCATGCAACGACATTGAAAGCGAATAAGGGTACAATTATTTGCCCATGTAAAGATTGCAAGAACCATATGGCATGGACAAATGTGACTATCATCAAATCACATTTGATTATGCGAGGATTTATTGAGGACTACACAGTGTGGATTCATCATGGTGAAACGGTTATTGGTAACGACGAGGATGAGGAGGAATACAACGACGAAACCATAGAATCCCTGTCCCAATATTCAGTAGAGCTTCATGCACGAATGGATTTTGAGTTTGGCAATGAACAAGGTGGTGATGCTGGTGGTTGGGATGGTAATGATGAAGGTGGTGCCAATAATGATGGTAGAGCACATGTCGGGGATGAAGATGATTTGGAGGACATGATTCGAGCCCTTAGACCAGAGATTTTACTAAATAGCCCGAAAGGTTTAGAAAATTTGGAAAGGGTGACAAAAGCATTGAAGGAGACTTTGTATGGTGTTGAAAAGGGTTGTCCGACACATTGGACATTGCTATGTTTTGTGCTTGAGCTGCTCATCCTGAAGGCTAAGTACGGCTGGTCAGACCGTAGTTTCAATGATCTATTGCATCTCCTGTCATCGGTGTTGCCACAACCAAACTCAGTTCCCACCAACACATGCCAAGCGAAGAAGGTCATAAGTCCATTGACAATGGGGATTAAAAAAAATCCATGCATGCCCCAACCACTGTATACTTTTTCATGACGAAACATTCAAGTCACTAGATAAATGTCCCCGGTGTGGGGCCAGCCGGTACAAGAACAATGACCTTTACGGTGGGGACAAAGCCTCCACGGGGAAAAAGAGGAATAAGAAGGGTAGTCAGTGGCAAAGGTTTGATGAGAAGCACAAAGAATTCAGCGATGACCCAAGGAATGTACGGTTTGGCTTGAGCACCAGTGGAATGAATCCCTTCAATGAGAGGATGAGCGACCACAGCACATGGCCAGTGATCTTGACCATGTACAACATCCCAACATGGTTGTGTCAGAAGAGAAAGTACCTTCTCCTCACTATTCTTATTTCTGGCCCTAAACAACCAGGCATTGATATAGACGTATTCCTCGAGCCTTTGATGCAAGAAATGGAGAGGCTATGGAGGCATGGGGAGCAAATGTACGATGCGTTCCGAAAGGAGGACTTCATATGTAGAGCAATAATATTTGTTACTACCAATGATTACCTCGCACTGTTTGCTTTGTCTAGACAGATCAAAGGGAAGACGGGATGCTTGGTTTGCTTGGATGGTACTACATGGGTGTACCTGGATGCATCCAAGAAGATAGTTTACCTAAGTAACCGACGCTTCTTATAGACAAGTCACAAGTACCGTAGCAAATTGTTCTTTAGATTTTATGACAACGCCCCGGAGATTGAACCCCCTCTAGAGAGACGTCATAACGGAGAACACGTGTACAGAATGGTGAAAAACATACGCGTCGTCTATGGAAAGAAGAATCCGGATGGGACGAACAGAGATAGAAGCACATCTCCTATCGAAGGCGTACCTTTCAAGAAACAATCGATCTTCTTTCAGTATCTGTCTTATTGGCTAGACTTGGAGGTCCCCCATGCCATTGATGCTATGCACATGTAGAAGAATGTCTTTGAGAGTCTCATTGCTACCTTGATAGACATAGGCAAGTCAAAGGATGGTATGAAAGCATGGAAAGACATGGTGCAGCTAAACGTGATGCCACAGCTTCACCTGGTACCTGAGGCTAATGGAAAATACACTCTGCCCGCGGCGTGCTTCAACCTAACACCAGACGAGAAGAGAGCTATATGCACTTTCCTGAGGGGGATCAAAGTCCCGACTAGGTTTTTAGCAAATGTGAAGAAGCTAGTGTCGATGAAGGACTTGTCAATAACACACTACAAGGCTCACGATTGCCATGTGATGCTGATAGTGTTTCTACCTATTGCAATCAGGGCTATAAAGCCAGAGTTCTTGAAAATGGCCATCACCCGCATGTGCTACTTCTTTTCGCAGATCTCACAGAAGATGATTGGTAAGCAAGAGTTGAGTGACCTACATGAATTTGTGGTGGAGACACAAAATCAACTAGAGATGTGTTTACCTCCTGCTTTTTTTATATAATACCACATCTCATGATTCACATGGTTCATCAGATACAGGCGTTGGGCCCTTGCTACTTGCATGAAATGTGGTCCTACGAGCGGTTCATGTCAGTTCTATGTCGATACGTGCATAATCGAGCATACCCAGAGGGCTCCATGATAGAGGATTACAGTGCTAATGAAGTCATCGAGTGCTGTCAAGAGTACCTAAAAGTATAGAAAGGGATTGGTAAACCCGATTCTCGTCACAAGGGTAGGCTGGCTAGGAAGGGCACTAGTGGTAGAAAAGTGTTCATCGACCATGATTACAAAGAGGTGAGTCGGGCGCATTATAGTGTCTTGCAGAGTACACAACTGATGCAACCGTACATTGATGAACACTTGGCTATCATTATGGCGGAGAGAAATAGCCGTTCGGATGATTGGGTCATGAAACAACATAAGCAACGACTAACTACATGGTTGAAGGACCAAAACATACCATCTGGAGAAACCATAGACTCTATTACCATCAGTAGGTTAGCGGAGGGGCCATTGAGACAAGTGACATCTTGGAATGCTTATGACATCAATGGGTATACGTACTATACCCACGCAAAGGATAGTAAATATGTGAACCAAAACAACGGCGTTCAAATAGAGGCTATCGATGGATTAGGGCGAAAGATCCAATACTTTGGCATCATTGAAGAGATATGGGAACTTGACTATGAAAGGGATATAACGGTGGCCCTGTTTTGATGCCGCTGGATCAAACAACACCAACTGAATGAGATCGGATTGAGAGTCCTAGACCTCGAGAATCTAGGCTACCAAGATGACCCTTGGGTGCTCGCTTCACATGTTGCACAAGTTTTCTATATGACTGACCCACAAAGTAACCTTCCCCCGAAGAAGAAGACAAAGCACGTGGTTGCCCCCAGAAAACAACACATTATTGGAGTTGATGGCGTGGATGATGTTGAAGCTTATAATAACTACGATGAGATGCCGTTATTCACAGACATTCCTAAAAAGATCAGTGTTGTGGAAAAGAACCTCCCCAAAGACATAATGCCATGGGAACGAAAAGGTGTCAAGGGGAAAGTCATTACAGCGGGCTAGCTAGTTGTTGAACGTGTAGTGTTTGTGTAAGTGTGTGTTTGTAAGACTTCATTTATGCATGCGTGTGAGACTATATATTTATATACGTGTGTAAGACTACATATTTTTGTATGTGTGTGAGACTACACTTTATGCATGTGTGTGAGACTATCCTTTGCAACATCCAGATGACTCTATTTGAACATCCACTCTATTACTACTAAAACTTTATGAAATCACTTAATACTTTATGAAATGAAGAAATGACCAAAATAAAAGTAGGAGATCTTGATGAGTTATACAACTTTTATATTTATCACATTTACAGCTGAAATCATTTAGTGTTTGAAAATCAGGTTTGAAGCTGTTATTTTCTGAAATTTAAAATTTGAATTGTTCAAAATTAGTGACAAAGATAGATGACTAGACTAAAATGATAGAGCATGATTTTAGAAAATTTTAGGGAAAAACCATCATATTTGGAGTTAGTATGAGGGAGAAAAACTAGTTACAAGTTTCAGCTACAGATTAAAAAGAGAAATCACACTTGTTCATCATTGATCATCATGAACAGCTGTGATTTTTCTTTTTAATGTCTGGTTAAAATTTGTAACTAATCTTTCTCCCTCATACTAACTCCAAATGTGATGATTTTTTTCCTAAAATTTTCTAAAATCTTGCCCTATCAAGTTAGTGTGTTGATTTGGTCATTCTTTTCATTTGACAAAGTTTGAGCACTTCAAATTTTCAAATTTAAAAAAATGATAAGTTCGAACGAGATTTTCAACCATTAAATGATTTCAGCTAAAAAAGTGATGAATACTAAAGTTGTATAACTCATCAAAATCTACAACTTTTATTTTGATCATTTCTTCATATGACAAAGTGATAGTAAACATTGTTCACAAATCAATATGTTTCTCGTATAGTTCATAAAACTATGAGTCATATGTGAATTTATGAACAATATTAACTAATACTTTGTCACATGAAGAAGTGACCAAAATAAAAGTTGTAGATGGTGAGGATTTCAACAACTTTTATGTTCACAACTTTTATTGTTGAAATCATTTAAGGTTTCAAAATCTTGTTTGAAGTTGCTAATTATTAAAATTTAAAATTTCAACAGTCCAAATTTGGTCAAATGAAAATATGATCAAAATAAAAGTTGTACATATTGATGAGTTCTACAACTTTGGTATTCATGAGTTTTTCATCTAAAATCATTTACTCTTTCAAAATATTATTTTAAGTTAAAATTGTTTGAATTTCAAAATTTGAATCGTTCAAACAAAGTCACATGACAAGATGACCAAAATAAAAGTTGCACATGTTGATAAGTTATACAACTTTTATGTTTACAATATTTTCATTTTATTTCATTTAATGTCATAAAATTGTAGTCGAAGTATTAAAATTCAAATTTTTAATTTTTGTTTTTTTTTGTTTTCTATATTGTTTTGAGTACAATTGTTAATATATATATTTCTTCATATATAGAATAATACAAAATATTATATTTGTGCATATACACAATTGTTTTTATATTACTTTTTTATTTTGGTCATAATTGTTTTATATATACACAATTGTTTTTATAATACAGAATTAACAATTTAAAAAAATAAAATATATTTCTAGGAGCGGTTGGATCAGGAACCGCCCCTACAAATGCATTTGTAGGGGCGGCTGGATCAGGAACCACCCCTAAAAATGCATTTGTAGGGGCGGCTGGATCAGGAACCGCCCCTACAAATCATCCCGTCTGTAAAACAGAGGGCGCACGGGTGTCGTCTTCATTTGGGCGCTCTCTTCTCCTCCGACACCGTCAGGCTGCCCCGCCGACACCGGCCCACGCCCCTTCCCCACCGACGTCGTCAAGCACCCCTTCCCCACACCCGCGCGCCCCATCTCCGCGCATCTCCCCGCACCCATGCCCCCTCGCCCCCTCCCACGCCCCCTCCCGCGCACCCGCCCTAGGGTTTCTAGAGGACTAGCGACGTCGTCGGTGAGCGAGGAACCTTCAGCCTCCAGCAGTCCCGCACCCGGCCCCCGGCCCCTGCCCCCATCTCCGCGCATCTCCCCACACCCGCGCCCCCTCGCCCCCTCCCGTGCCTCCTCCCGCGCACCCGCCCTAGGGTTTCTAGAGGAGCGGCGACGCCACCGACGAGCGAGGAGCCTTCAGCCTCCAGCGGTCTAGCCTCGGTGGAGGATCCAATCTGAAGCGAGAGACCTGAAACCTATGGTTGCGAGGGACACGGGACCACGACGAGCGTCGTCGATGCACAAGCAACAGTGAGGTCGTCCCCGATCTGAACTTTTTTGTTTTTGTTTCCCCCCCCTCGTTCTCAAGCGACATGGTGACAGCAAGAGAGAGAGAGAGTTGGGAATCAGGATGGATCATGGAACCCCCAAGGGCCACTTCCTCCTCCGATTCAACTGACCTCGGGTGATGATTGGCCAACTTGCTGCTATAGAGAGAGATTATGTTTATTGTTTGCCAAGTATGTGCTACTGGATGGAATTCCAGTGTGTCCTGTAGATGTTCGGTGTAATTCATGCTCAGAATTACAAGATCCTTGCTAAAATTATGTGCCCAAAAGAATTTTGCTGAGTTTTTTCCCACTTACCCGGCAATTAAAAAACGGATTTTCTACTGCTGCTCATGTTGTCAGAGGTAGAAAATGTAGCAAACTGGCATTCTGCACTTCTGCTCAGGGAGGAAAAGACATACAAAAGGCACACATTATGCTAATTTTGTGGTCAACAAGGCAGGACATAGTTTTTACTGCTCATAGGTAGTTACATATGGTTCCGGTATTCTGAAAATACGAAAATAGCGTCCTTGCAACTTGTAGTTGTATCATGGTAGTTGCAGGAATCGTGAGCTCGTGGCTGGGTAGTTTAGTTTAGTTTGGTCCTCCTGTGATCATGATGCCTCATAATCCTATCGCAGTACAGGGAGCATTTTGTTAACCCTTTATTTGGTCCTTAATAAATCTTCGTTCCTAAGTACTATGTTTACAGCTGGATCCACAATCGCTGCATTACCAGTTTATCACCTTTATATAGTCTGGCTTTCTGCGAAAGTTTGTAGTCCTTATGCTGCTTGCTACTCCAACTGACATTATTGTTGTTTGGCAATATAATCAGGTAGTTTTCCTGTCCAGAGCACAGACAAGATGGTTAACGCAATCAAGGGGTTGTTCATCTCCTGGTAAGCTCCTGATACATCTGAAAATTCGGCGGTGAACCCGTGTGCCCCATCTCGGCACCCGCGCGCCCCCTCCAACGGCTAGGCGAACCCCGCCCCACTTCGCCACCTCTTCACCGGCGACGATCACCCACCAGGTATGCCCACTCCCTTCTCTCCCCTTCCTTCCTTTGCGGAGCAATCTCGGTGTGCCGTCAATATCTTTTCTGATATTGCCAAACAACAATAGCAGTTTGTCATTTAGTAGTACAAGCACACATTTGAAAAGCTGATATTCTTTTGTGATCATATTTTGTTGTCCTAGTCAGCGATAAAATTCTCTAGTTGGCTGCAATGATAATCATAAGACACCAGCAAAAAAAGTTATTTCATTTAGACATTGGCGATAATGCTTGTTATCATAGGCAACCATTAGCTAGAGTGACAATGACACCACTAATCTAAATATAGGCTATATACTGATGCCTCTTAATTTTCAGCGAACCAAATGCATATATGCATTGTTATCATCGATCGACATGAGGCAAAGTATGCAAATTAATTAAATATGAGTGCGCACATCTATATATGTGTGTGTCATAGACATATAGGTACAGGTCCTGCCATCCTGTTACGTCTAGCTGCAAAGTACCTCTTTCATCTTCTGCACAGGTTGGCATGTATTTTTTTTATTTGTTACGTACATACTCTGTGTAGGTATATAATGGTTTCGATTATGACATCTGCCTAGGCTTATAGAGCATGATATTGCTTAAAAACAAAGTAGTCTGTTTCTAAGTTTCAGTGAATTCAGTAGTTGTCTACATTTATACACATTGTTAGGTGAGCTATACCAGTGATGGTATTAGTGATAGCTAGTTTGTTTTTCTGGTTTTCAATAATCTTCACAAGTATGCAGCTTCCGTAAGTTACAAATTCATATGCATATATCTGTAAAATAGCCATGTGTTAGTTTCAGGAATGAAATTCTTGATTCTGTAATTACCTTTTGTATAGAATCAGAATGTTCAACTGTGCATCAGTTCTGAGTTGTTGGCATTATTGACATGTCTGTTAAGTTCTAAGTTGACATTATTGTTGGCATTATTGACATGTGTTGGCATTATTGACATGTCTGTTAAGTGAAATTGTGAAAACATGCTGTTTGATTTTCGGCCTTTGTGGTTTGGTCTAGGATTGAGCTCACATGTACAGCTGTTTTATTCATCTCTAGGGTGTGACTAAATTGGGTCTATCTATCCATACAGCCAGTAGTTGTGATTACAGTTATGTTTCTATTTGGTAAATTCATATGTCCATGATGTTAATGATAAGGCTGGTTTCTCATCATTCGCAGTAGTCACCCAAGAGATTTCGCCCTACCAGGCTTGGTAGGTACTGTTGTTTAGCTTAGTAGTACCTATGCTAGCAAGATCTGACCAATAGCAGTTTGTCTTTTTTTAATGTGAAAGTTTGGAGTAACAATGTTTTATTGCAATTTGATGGTGCAACAGCTTGGCTTGAATTTGTGAAGTGAAGTGTCACTTTTGTGCAACAGTGAATACTCTATTCAAGTAATCATTAGCTGATATTTGAAGGATTAGTCTATTTCTTTTGCATGATTAAGTGAACATGTATCTGGTCCTCATTGCTAAATATTTGTGACATGGACTGTTATTGTTGTCATTTGTCTGTGTAGGTAGTAGTCCAACTGCTACCATAGCAAATAGTCAAATCTTTTGGAAATTGTGAACTATTGTTTTGCTTCCGTGTGAGGTATTGAGTTCTAATCGGTCCCAGTGTAAACTGTCTCAAGTTGGCTTGTGTGATCTTGATGATTAGAAGATAGGTCTGCTAGGTTGGAACTGGGATATATTACTAAGTTGTATTACTAAGAAGTTGCTTGCTTGCTGTATTATTAATTCTAGCATGAAACTTAGATGGCTCTTGAACTCTTGAAAATAGACTGTTTTATATATGCCAACTGTTTTAATATATGCTTATATATGCCCGCTGTTTTATATATACACAGTGAGTCTTCTTGCTGCTGCTCTACTACTGCTGTCCTCTTCCCTATACTCTTAGAAACTACTACTACTCTGCTGCTGTCCTCTTCCCTATACTCTGCTCTACTACTGTTGTTGTCCTCTTCCCTCTACTCTTAGAAACTACTATCATCCTACTGCTGCTGCTGTTCTACTACTATTCTATACTACTCTAGTGTTAGCTACTACTCTACCCTCTTCCCTATACTCTTAGAAACTACTACTGGTACTAGCTGGCTGCTAGCTACTCTACTTACTGCTAGCTACTATCCTACTACTACTAGCTGGTTATCTAAGTTACCAGATTTTGATCTACAGGGGTCTTCCAACCATGTGGCAGCAGTCAACTATTTTTTGGCTATTTTTCCTATCCTCTATGTTTGGGAAGCAGCAGCTGCTTGTTTTTACACATTTTCCTCTCTATGTTTGTTAAGCAGTTGTTGCCTTTTTTGCCAAATCTCCCCTCTCCTCTCCTCTTATTTGTTTTGCCGATGATGAAATTGTCTAAGTCCATACATTATATGGAATATGAGATGATGATCAATAACTTGTGAGGAACTTGGCATCATTAGCAGCCGCCCCTACATTACCTTCTCCTCTCTTCTCTGTTATGATGCCTTGATGCTCCAAGTTCAAGATCAGATGATGATTGACATGTTTCCGAGGCCTCTACCACTGCTACTACTCTTTTTTTTGATATATTATTGTTTTATAGGACTACTTTGGTTTATAGCCCTTTTTAATTTCTTATACCTTCTCGCGTACCTAAAGCACACTTTCTTGCATCTATTAGAACAAAGCGCAAAATAATATCGTGGACACCAGACAGTGCAGCCCGATGCCCCAAGCATGATGAGCACCCAACCAATGAGGAGCAAGCACTAGAGGACCAGCTAGCTCAGGAGCAGTTCGATAACAAGTTAGAAAAGGATCTAGAAGCGATGCTTACTCAGGAGCAGTGTGACGAGGAGGAAGGGGGAGCAGAAGGAAGAGCAGGAGAGGCTGCTGAAGGTGAAGAAGAAGAGGATAATGATGATGATGACTCAGAAGAGGGATATGAAAGTCCCGAGGATCCTTTCCCATGTGAAGCCAGAAGGAGGCCAACGGAGGAGGATTTGGACAAGGATTTCGACCCAAACGAGGAGGTAGGGAAAAAGGCTTAGCTTGTAAATTTTACTAAAGCTTTGACTGTGTTACCTCTGCTAACACTTTGACCTGTCGTATATATAGGTCCCTCCTAAAACATGGAAAAGACGACGTCGACGTCCACGACATCTCGCTGGATAAGATGGAGTAGAGGAAAGGAGAGCAGAGGCAACAGCCATAGAGACGGATCACGATGCCTCTGCTCCACAAACTCAAGACACAACCATGACTACCAAGCCTAAGAGGAAACGAGGGGATAGAAAAGGAAATCTATATCCAGATAAGGCATGCTATGTGATAACGGAGGTTGGGCCAGCAGGGGAGATCCTTGAGCCGAAGGAATTAAGAGGAAAATTCCGTAATGCGATCAGGGCCCTAGTAAGAGATAAATTAAACCCAGCAATCCCTAACTGGAAAGATGTACCAGAGAACACAAAGAATGCACTATGGGATAGGCAGCTGAAGGTCAATTTTAGATTTCCGGAGGGTAAGCATGAATTGCTAAAAAAATGCTATTAGGATGATGGGAGAGTCATTCCGACGTTGGAGGTTGGAGCTCAACATGAAGTATATCCAAAAGGGGTTAACTCCCTTCAATGAGTTCAGCAAAATAACTCCTAGTCAATGGGAGGAGCTCGTGGCTCAGAAGACTTCACCAGAGGCATTAGAGCTCAGTGCCCTTAACACCGAGCTGGCGAAGAGGAACAAACACCACCATCATCTAGGCCTCGGTGGCTACTATGCCAAGGAAGAACAGTTTAGGAAGATGGACGAAGAGGCCGCAACTGCTGGGAATATCGATATGACGAATTTGAAGGTACGCTCAAGGAACTGGATATATGCGAGGAGTACAGAATCATCTGGCAGTAATCTTAAGTTTGATAAGCTAGAGACCCAAGAGGCGGTATCAAGGATACTAAAATATGCTGAAGACAAGGAGAAGGGCTCATTCAATCCTTCCAGAGAGAGGGATGAGCTTAGCCTTGGCTTGGGAAACAAGGAGCACACAAGCCGCACCAGGGGGCTAGGAAAAAGGACGACCTAGAAGCAAGGATTTAAAGAGGACAGGCACATGTACAAGAAACATGGCCGAGACCGGGAGACTAGTCTTGAGCTCCAAGTGAAGGCTCTAGTTGCGAAGGCGCTGGAGGAGTAAGGACTGTCTACGGAGCCACGGATATTAGAGATGCCGCTGGGAGAACTGGTATTAGTTGGCAGCCCTCCGAAAGTTCCTAGCAGCCAAGGTTCCACTGCAGCCACAACCCCAGTCGATCGCATACGGGAACCAACTAGTTGCACCTTGGTGTTTCTCAGCGGCCGGCAAAACACTGTGATGGAGGTGGCAATGGGTGTGGCACATCCTCCCGGTGGCTTACACCACAATAATAAGATACCTCCGAACTACACTAGGGTCGAGGTGCATACAGTGAAGCCTGAGTTGATGCAGTGGAGGATAGACTATGCAACTCTCGAGGGGCTGGTGTTACTCGGAGATGTTATGGGGTAGTTCATCCTCTGGAACAAATGGGACATTATATTGACTGCTTCTTCGCCTCCTCCCCCTCTCCCAAATTTGGAGCGAGTTGTTGAGGTCGGGGAGATATTTTCACCCTCTCATGACCCCCACATTCCTGAGATGCCACATTCTTCCCCGCCTCCTAGCGAGCATGTGCCTGATGAGATGCCACAACCTTCTCTAGCTTGTACCGAGCAAGTGCATCATGAGATACCACAATCTTCTCAACAAGCACAGCCGATACATGAACAACGACTGCCTCCTGAAGAAGTTGTAGCACAAGAAGATGAGGACATGCCTAAATGGGAACTTTGAAAGAAGCATCCAATCACCATAAGTCCAGTTTATGTTCCGATCAAAGACGACTTGTCGGTGTCCAAGTGGTATTCCCATTAATAGTTCAAGCCTGAGAACCAAGTTAAAAAAGTCTCATCACGGGATTCTGAGGAGGCCGTCACTAGCAAACTCCACCAAATTGCAAAGCAGTATCCAAATGTTGATGCCATCAAATGGTCAAAGGATTGCCCGAAAACATATGAAAGAGGCAAGCCCTTCCTACCAAACCGGGACATCCAGTGCCTACCACTTGGAATGAGAAAGTTCCATGATTGGTACTTGCATGTTCTCCCAATGAGCATAAATATCATACAAGCATGCTTTCCCACCGGCACATTTGGAAGCCCAGCCGAGAAAATTGTCTTTGACTTCAATGACATGCAAACATGCTTTCACCTGGGAGAAATGGAGATGAATCTAATTCGTACATGGTGCCTGTAAGTCTTTGTCCACTCGATATGATATGAATGTAATCTTTGAATTTTGTTGTAACTAACCCATGCCGTGATTTGTAGAATGCAAGTGCACATTGTCAAACAAATGCCAAGTGTAAAAGTCGGGTATGTGGACCCTCAAGCTATAGCCCAAATAAATTTCAATTACCCTAAACGGTGGACACTTGATGCCAAAGAGCTAGCTGCTGCAAAGACTCTTCGGGAGAAAGAGCACATCCGTATGACGAAACTAAGGGAAGAGTCCCTTAAGGTTACGGCATACATTGCCCTGGCTTTCAAAAATCTCCAACAACACTCTACTGTATGTCTACCATACAACTTCAAGTAAGCTCAACTCTATACTTAAAGCTTTGTTCGATATATTTTATTCGATGCAAAAGAGCTTATCTACTTCTATGGTTAAATCCATGCAGCAACCACTGGATTTGTATAGCCGTCGATGTCGGGAGGAGCATGGCATGGGTCTTTGATTCATTAGATAAGGACACGGTGACATACAAAGACTTCATATCGATTCTCAAGACGTATACATATCGACAATCCACATTAGCTTATATGTTTGTATACATACTTGTAACGTTCACTTTTGGATACTAACAAGTTGTATTTGCTAAAATAATTTGAACAGGGCATTTAGGTTCTATGTCACTAATCATCATGGAAGGCATGATCTAGCAAGGAAGGAAAAGCTGGTTATAAAAACACTATGTGCGGTAAGTGTAACTTACTTCTTCAGTACTCCATTACATGGCTATCAAAAGCATTACTTAACATTTTCATATGCAAAACACACAGTGCCCCAAGCAGAAGCCTAGGAGTGTACATTGTGGATACTATATATGTTCTATAATGAGTAACACCGGTGCCTATAGGAGACACTCCTTAAGGGTAAGTTTGAACCTCTTCACTCGTAGTTTAAAAACTTCGTAAATTGTATGAAATACTAAACCAAAATTTGTTCTCTTGTAGTGGAGAGAAGAGAAAGGAATGAAAAGAGACCCATACAAGGATGACCAACTCTTAGAGCTCGTCGGTGACCTTTTGAAAGGTCCTAATGACTAGAGGGGGGTCAATAGCCTAATAAAAATTTCTACACCAACACTTAACAAAAGGGTTAGACAATTATGAGGCGAAGCAAGTGTTGCGCTAGCCTACTCAAAATGCAAGCCACCTATCACAATTCTAGTTTAGGTAGAATCTATTCACACAATAGCTATGAAACTACTCTATGTTAGTGTGCTCTCAAAGGCTAACTAAAGAGCCATACCAACCAAGCAAGCAAGCTCTCACAACTAACTACACTAAAGAGCTTGACAACTAGTTTGCGGTAATATAAAGAGAGTGATCAAGAAAGTTATACCGCTGTGTAGATGAAGGAACCAATCAATCACAAGAGTGAATAACAATGAAGACCAATCACCTTGGAATCAAAGGATGAACACAATGATTTTTTACCGAGGTTCACTTGCTTGCCGGCAAGCTACTCCTCGTTGTGGCGATTCACTCACTTGGAGGTTCACACGCTAATTGGCATCACACGCTAGACCCTCAATAGGGTGCCGCACAACCAACACAAGATGAGGATCACACAAGCGACGAGCAATCCACTAGAGTACCTTTTGGCGCTCCACCGGGGAAAGGTCAAGAACCCCTCACAATCACCATGATCGAAGCCAAAGACAATCACCACCCTCCGCTCGATGATCCTCGCTACTCCAAGCCGTCTAGGTGGCGGCAACCACCAAGAGTAACAAGCGATTCTAGCAGTGAAACACGAACACCAAGTGCCTCTTGATGCAAACACTCAAGCAATGTACTTGGATTCTCTCCCAATCTCACAAAGATGATGAATCAATGATGGAGATGAGTGGGAGGGCTTTGGCTAAGCTCACAAGGTTGCTATGTTAATGCAAATGGCCAAGAGAGTGAGCTTGAACCGGTCATGGGGCTTAAATAGAAGCCCCCACGAAATAGAGCCGTTGTACCCCTTCACTAGGTACAGCGCAGGGTGACCGGACGCTCTGATCCGATCGACCGAACGTTGGCCCTCAGCGTCCGGTCACGTGATTCACGCCACGTATCCCCTGCTTCAAATACTGTTCGTCAGATTTCAACGGTCATCAGTTGACCAGACGCGTCAGTTAGAAAGTGACCGAACGCTGGACCTCAGCGTCCGGTCGTTTCCAGTAAGGTTCCAGAAATGTATTTTGCCGACCAGACTCATCCGGTCATGCTTGACCGGACCCTGCCAGCGTCCAGTCAGACGATGTCTCCTTTGTATGCCTCATGTCTGTGTACGTTAGCACTAACCGGACGCACCCTGCCGGTGTTTGATCGTAGAGCAACCCAGCGTCCAGTTGTTTGACCGACGCCAACGTCTTCGTTGATACA
This sequence comes from Miscanthus floridulus, assembly GCF_019320115.1. Lineage (NCBI taxonomy): Eukaryota > Viridiplantae > Streptophyta > Magnoliopsida > Poales > Poaceae > Miscanthus > Miscanthus floridulus. Next base: position 57,963,180 of record NC_089587.1, on the reverse strand, counting down.
TCTGACCGGACACGCCGATCCAACCGTGGCCAGCGTCCGGTCACTCCTAGTGAGCTCCGCCTTTTCTGTCTAGGGCGCCGGTGGCATCATCGGATTGTCCGCACTCTACGGACGGACACTCCGTCGGTGGAGTTTCTTACCCTTGCACCCAAACTTCACCACCCTTGATCAAATGTGCCAACCACCAAGTGTATCACCTTGTGCACATGTGTTAGCATATTTTCACAAATATTTTCAAGGGTGTTAGCACTCCACTAGATCCTAAATGCATATGCAATGAGTTAGAGCATCTAGTGGCACTTTGATAACCGCATTCCGATACGAGTATCACCCCTCTTAATAGTATGGCTATCAATCCTAAATGTGATCACACTCTCTAAGTGTCTTGATCACCAAAACAAAATAGCTCCTATGGTATATACCTTTGCCTTGAGCTTTTTGTTTTTCTCTTTCTTCTTTCTAAGTCCAAGAACTTGATCATCATCATGGCATCATCATCATGTTATGATCTTCATTTGCTTCACCACTTGGAGTGTGCTACCTATCTCATGATCACTTGATAAACTAGGTTAGCACTTAGGTTTTCATCAATTCACCAAAACCAAACTAGATCTTTCAATCTCCCCCTTTTTGGTAATTGATGACAACCCTTTCACAAAGATATGAATTAAAATTCAATTGAATCCATGTTGCTTGCCCAAGCATATTTACCATGTGTAAAAGGATATGGACAAGTTTCATGAACCCCAAATGGTAGCAATTGCTCCCCCTACATATGTGCTAAGAGTTTGGATTGTAGCTTGCACATATGCTTGGATAGGAAATATAGGAGTCAATGTCTACCAAATGATGCTAAGGTATAAAAGATGGACCTTTGAAGCGTGATACCAATCGGAGTGCACCATTATACCATCCTTAGCATCATGGTTAGTTTGATACCACTTGGAAACAACACTTGAAACAAAATCACTAGATAACCTATGCATCCTAGTTTTTCATTTCATCATTCAAATCTACAACTAGCATACACCACACAAGCATGGATATCAAAATTTACAACTTGTGCCATGTAAGCAAACATATGAAATGCATATTCAAATGCACCATACAAGTTTATGAGCTTGCTCCCCCTACTTGTGTGCTCAAAATTTTAATTGATTCCTTTCCTTTGTCATATCTCTCCCCCTATGTCAAATTCTCTCCTTTGGTGTCTATTTACTATCTTTTACTATCTTCTCTTTGTGCACTATTTCTCCCCCTTGTCATCAATGACCACAAAGGTTTAAAAAATAGATAGGTTAGGATTATCAATGCCAATCAATGGGGTGAGGATCATTTTCCCAAATTTGGTCCAATCTAGATTATTTGCCAAAGATATTTAACTCGGTTTGATCCAAGGACAAGCTTCTTCACACCTCCAAATAAGGGTTATCTTGTACCATGTTGAGTTAAACACTTAGAGATCATATTCTAGATAAAACACTCGGTTTACAAGCCCATAAACATGTCATATGCTACCACTAGATCAAGTCAAGCATAGAAGCAATAGTGATACCATATAGACATCAAAATCATTTGATTTTCATGAATGAGCCTAATAAAATAGAACCACTTGAAAGGTCCTAATAGAATTGAAAATGTGACTAGATGCACTAATCATGTCCTTAGTAAAGATGTATGTCATGCCAATCAACTTTTACCTTGGATTGCTCGAAGGAGAGGCGTGTCATATGAGTGGGGGGGTGCATCAACACATATTTGAGAAATCCAATATGTTCAACTCATTCCTTAGCTTGCAAAACCTTTTCTCATCCAATGGCTTGGTGAATATGTCGGCAAGTTGATCTTCGGTGCCTACACTCTTAATGCAAATGTCCTCTTTTTGTTGGTGATCTCTTATGAAATGGTGGCGGACATCAATGTGCTTTGTTCTTGCATGTTGAACCGGATTGTTGGTCAACTTGATTGCACTCTCATTGTCACATAGCAATGGCACTTTCTTGAACTTGATTCCAAAGTCACTCAAAGTGGCCTTCATCCAAAGTACTTATGCACAACAACTACCGGCGGATATGTATTCGGCTTCAGTGGTTGATAATGCAACACTATTTTGCTTCTTTGATGACCATGAAACAAGTGATCTTCCCAACAATTGACATGTGCCCGAGGTACTCTTCCTTTCAACCTTGCATCCCTCATAATCCGAGTCGGAGTAACCAACTAGGTCAAACTTTGCTCCTTTGGGATACCACAAACCAACATTTGGTGTATGCTTTAAGTACCTCAATATCCTTTTTGTAGCCTTCAAATGACTCTCTTGGTGAGGCTTGAAATCTTGCACACATGCATACACTAAACATGACATCTGGTCTTGATGCGGTCACATAGAGTAGGCTTCCAATCATAGATCGATACAACTTTTGATCCACCATATTTCCACTTGCATCACTATCCAAGTTGCCATTGGTTCCCATTGGTGTGCTAATGACTTTGCTATCACACATGCCAAATTTCTTGATCATGTCCTTGATATACTTGCCTTGACTTACAAAAGTACCATTCTTCAATTGCTTGATTTGAAGACCAAGGAAGTAACTGAACTCTCCGATCATGGACATCTCAAACTCATTAGCCATCATCTTTCCAAATTCATCACAAAAGTCTTGATTGGTTGATCCAAATATGATATCATCAATATAGATTTGCAATACAAATAGATCTTTTCCAATCTTCTTGATAAAAAGAGTGGTGTCAACCTTGCCCATTGTGAACCCTTTAGAGAGTAGGAAATCCCTCAATCTCTCATACCATGCTCTAGGTGCTTGCTTCAAGCCATACAATGCTTTCTTCAACTTGTATACATGGTTGGGTTTCTTATCATCTTCAAAACCGGGAGATTGCTCAACATATACTTCTTCATTGATGTAGCCATTAAGAAATGCACTCTTAACATCCATTTGATAGAGCTTGATGTTGTGAGCACAAGCATAGGCTAGCAAGATTCTAATTGCTTCCAATCTAGCAACCGGGGCATATGTTTCTCCAAAGTCAAGACCTTCAACTTGTGTATAGCCTTGTGCTACTAATCTTGCTTTGTTCCTTACTACTATCCCATCTTGATCTTGCTTGTTTCTAAAGACCCATTTGGTTCCAATCACATTGTGTCCCTTTGGTCTCTCTACTAATTCCCATACTTGATTTCTTGTGAAGTTGTTTAATTCTTCATGCATAGCATTCACCCAATCAACATCCTTCAATGCTTCATCTATCTTCTTTGGTTGAATGGATGACACAAATGAGAAGTGTTCACAAAATGATGCCAATCTTGATCTTGTTTGTACACCTCTTGAAATATCACCAATGATAGTGTCCAATGGATGATTTCTTGCAATATTGGTTAGTTGGAGGATTGGAACTTGATTGTTTGCACTTGCTTGATCATTGGGTTGAGATGATGTACTAGCCACTTGATCTTGTTCATTGTCCTGAGAGCCACTTGCACTAACTTGATTTGTATCATCTTGCACATTTGAGTTAGAGAGCACTTGCACTTGATCATCTTCATCATCATTCACTTGCCTAGGCCTTAATTCACCAATATCCATGTCCTTCATGGCATTTGAAAGTTGAATGCCTCTAACATCTTCCAAGTTCTCATTCTCTACTTGTGAACCCTTGGTTTCATCAAATTCAACATCATGAACTTTCTCAAGAGTACCACTATTCAAATTCCAAACTTTATATGCTTTGCTTGTAGTGGAATAACCAAGTAGGAATCCTTCATCACATTTCTTGTCAAACTTGCCCAATCTTGTGCCTTTCTTCTAGATATAGCATTTGCAACCAAAGACCCGAAAATATGCAATGTTGGGCTTTCTACCATTCAAGAGCTCATATGGTGTCTTCTCTTTCAATCGGTGATAATAGAGGCGGTTGCTACAATAGCAAGCCATGTTGATAGCTTCAGCCCAAAAAGATTGACTCACATTGTACTCACTAAGCATAGACCTTGCCATATCAATGAGTGTTCTATTCTTCCTCTCAACAAGGCCATTTGATTGAGGTGTGTACTTGGCCAAGAATTGATGTCTAATTCCAAATTCATCACATAACTCATCAATTCTAGTGTTCTTGAATTCACTACCATTGTCACTTCTAACTCTCTTGATGGTTGTTTCAAACTCATTGTGAATGCCTTTGACAAATAATTTGAATGTTGCAAATACATCACTTTTGTCCACTAGAAAGAATACCCATGTGTATCTTGTGTAGTCATCCACTATCACAAAGCCATATTTGTTACCACCAATGCTAGTGTATTGTGTTGGCCCAACTAAATCCATGTGCAATAACTCAAATGCTTTACTAGTGCTCATCATGCTTTTCTTAGGATGGGTGTTTCTAACTTGTTTGCCGGCTTGACAAGAGCTACAAAGCTTATCCTTTTCAAACACAACATCTTTCAAGCCTTTAACTAAGTCATGCTTAACCAATCTATTCAATTGTTTCATTCCAACATGACCAAGCCTTCTATGCCATAACCAATCCATGCTAGACTTAGTGAACAAGCATGTAGATAATCTAGCTTCACTAGCATTGAAATCAACCAAGTATAGATTCTCATATCTAATCACAACTACAAAATTTTTGTTTTAGCCTTATGTGATGATTGAGTGACATGTGTAGAAGCCTAACCCTAGTTTTGGATCGGATGTGACCCAACCAGGTTAAAATCATAAGCATAGTTTGGTTTTATGCCACAGGTGTAATTAAATTCCTAAATAAATAAATCATGCATGCATCCTTAAACCCACTTGTGATTTGGATTCTTTTGCCTTATGTGATGTTTAACTAACTTACTTAATATTTATGATAACCCTAACCAAATTGGCAACAAATAAAAGAGAAAGGAGAGAAGAGGGAGCAGCAGCAGCCCTGGCCTGCTCAGCCTTGTGAACCGGCCTCGCCTGCCCTTTCATGCGCGTAGCCCACGAAGCCAGCCCAGCATCACCGCCCGCACGCGCACAGCCACTGACAAGCCGAGCCCACTCGTCAGCCATCACGCGCAGCACGCAGCCACATCGCGCCAAGCGCCTGATGACCCGACCCCGCTTGTCAGCACAGTAGCATCTTCTTCCTCTCGCCCACGCATTCTCCACCACGTGACCGGGAGCCGACCAGCGTGGCAGGCGCGGGCCTAGGGTCACACAAATCGCATGACCTTGTTCCCCTTATGCCGCGCCTATGCTACCGCACGCGGGCCGTCGGATGCGCTGCACGTATCACCACCGCCCGATCGCCGTCCGCCATTGGAGCCCTTGGAGCTCAGCTATAAAAGCCAACGTCCTAGAGCCCTAACCCTCAGCCCATTCGCCGCCGCCGCTGGTGGCACAGCACCACATAGCGTCAAGCCGAGAGAGAGGGAGGAGGGAGAAGCAAGGTGGAGAAGGAAGCCGCTGCGGGGAGGACCTCGATGGAGCCAGGAGCGCCGCCCCGATCAGCTACAGCGACGTAGCTGCTCGGCACGGCACTACATCGCCTCATCATGGCCTCGCCTCGCCATTGCACCGCCATCCTACCACCACAAAACCTGCGGTGAGTCATCTTGCTGAGACCACCTCCCTAGCCAAATGGAACATGCACCGCCATGATATAAAACCTGTTGAAGCTTTGAGCTCCAGCCTAGCCCAATTGGTTAGCTAGGGAGACCGCCATGGCCACGCTTGCCGAGACCCAGGACGCGCCATGCGTGCTGCCATCAGCCAAAAGGAGGACCCCAGCCATGACGTTGTACATCAGAGCAGGAGCGCACATGCACAAGCACGCTCACCATGACCGAGAGCACAACCATGGCGAGACCACCGCATCTTCTACGTTGCGGTAAAGGCGACGCTGACACCTCGATTGGTTCCGCCATGACGAGAGACACACCGCGCTCACCTTAGCCGAAGAAGAAGCCCACCGGAGCCCTGCGTTGCTGCATCGCACCTCGTCGGAGCACCACCGCCTCTGTTTTGCCCCCACCACCGTGGCCGGAGCCACTGGGAGCACCAGGAGCTCCGTCAACACGCCCACCATGGCCGTAGAAGCACCGAGGAGGTCACACGCTCTTCCAACTAGGCTCACGCTACCACTGCGGCCCTGTCCATGCACACCGACAAACCCACGCCGCCGTTCACCGTGGCCGGAACCCTAGGCAGCCCCAGCCGTCGCCCCAACCCCACCGTGGCAATTGCCGAGGCTTGGGGAAGCTATTGCCGACCCTAATCGGACGCTAGCGCTGCCGCGGGAGCTCGCCGGTGACCTCACCACCGACGGGAGCCCCGTTGGGGAAGAGAAGGGGATTTTGACCACGTCCCGAGTAGCTCCGCCGAGCAGCTCCGACCACAACCTCACCGACCATGACCTCGCCGACCATGACCATGCCGACCACACCGACCACGTCTCGAGCAGCTCCGTTGAACAGCTCCGACCACGACCACGCCGTGCACGTGAACCAAACCCTGGGAAGGAGTCAGTGGACCAAGTCCATCATAGACCGGCTCTGCAGTCTATGGACCAACGCAGGCGGGTTCACCATGAACCGTGCCTCACCTACGCCCGTGGATCACGGCCCGTTAGTGGCCCAGTAAGACAACGTGGCCGCACCAGGGAGAGTGCTATGTGTGTGACTTGGGTGTGTGGAGGGTGAGGGTTGTGTCGACCAAGTTGGAGTATACGACGAGCCTGGGGCAAGTCTTGCCATGGGGTGCTACCTGGGCACCCCTGGAATGGATACCTGTGGTGGGTAAATGGTATATGAGGTGGTCCTAGGTGTGAACCTGTGATGGGAGGAGCCCGGGGTGGAGGTGCTGTGGTGGCACGGTAAATGGAAACCCTGATGGAGACATTCTGGCTTGGTCATCCCTAAGGACTTACTAGTACTCAGATTCACCAAGAAGCCTTACGTACCACTCGCCCTATATGGTACAGGATGACCGGACTACTTGGTAGGATTTTGCCACTACTGCTAGGTTGATAGCGGACAGTGTAAGGAGGTATGGGGCGCGAAGGATATCCCCCACACCCTTCCGAGACTTCATGGAGACCTTGTGGACCCGGCTCATGACTCACAGTTTTAGCCACCCCAGACTAGACTTGGGGTGAACCAGGGCTAAATGGTAGAGTGGCATTATCCTAGGCTAGCAAGCGGCCGGAATCAGCCCAGTTGACGACGGTCAGCGAGGAAGGCGGATCTTGTGGTTATGTAAAACCTCTGCAGAGTGTATGGTTGATCGATCGATACATGTGCCGACTTGTCGGCTATGGACCTTTCCTGGGTTTTGCTTAAACTAGATGATGAGATGAGTCCTTCTCTTCTTCCCCCGTGAAAGAGAGTGTTGGTCGTAGCTAGGGGCTACGGGCCTTGAGACAGTGCCGAGAGGGAGTTGGCCTATCGACTGAGCGATGGTATGGTGATGGTGTGGAAATGGTGATATATCGATCCTAGGATCGAAACCTGGCTCGGGAAAGGGAATGGGGTGGAATGTGTGATGGAATTGTGTTAAAACTTGACCAACTATTATTATATACTTGATATGCTAAAACATAGGAAACTTCAGCCTTATAGGTTCCTTTTGATTATATCCAACTTGCATCCAATTTCCACAAAGCAATGCTCATAGGGAGGGAGTGGCCAGTACAAATTATACTGATATATTTTGGCAAACAGGTTCTACTGAGGAGTTTAGCTCCGAGGAGTTTGATGGTTGAGGGGTTCGTACCTACGCTCGAGTTTGGCGATCTTATCTTCAAGCTGTTCTGAATGAATGCTACTTTTGATTCCACCAATGCGGCGATGTAATAATTTATGTAATTCTGCACTATTTGTACTCTGATATTACGTTGTATGGATGTGGTATTCGACTAGAATTCGGGTAATATGATCTACAACAGTCTTATTACACTTTGACTTGTGGATTTCCCTTCGCGGAAATCAGGTCGTTTCAGTTGGTATCAGAGACATACTTGACCCTAGGACGAAACCCTCAGAAATGGACGATAGAATAGGACGTGAACAACCCTTCTTTCGGTTATATACCAACCCTGCATTTACTTTTATGCAAGGCTTGTCTATTATTGACCTGCTAACACCTGTTCCTTAAAACATGCAGATGGCAACGAACGTCGACTGGCCGCCTCAAGGAACGCTACCTCTAGACCACGCCAAGCTTACCTTCGACCTACGTGAGCTCGGGGGTTTTGCACAAACCCTTTGCTGAGTTCTTGTCACGTTAGGAGTCCCCGATGAGCTTGTCAAGGTCACCTGCACCAAGAAGCCAGCTCAGGAAGGAGGAATCGAAGGACCGATTATCACCTCAGTCGAGTTCCCAGCTAGCACTACCTTACCTTCTGTCCCCACTTTCACCGAGTTGACTATAGAGGACACAGTCGAGGAGGGACTGTGAGCTATCTCACACAAGGCACTTCGCAGAGTGATGAGGGACCACTACGAGCACCTAAAGATGACCGAGTTCCGTCTACTTCCCCAAGCTCTCGACCTCAGCCTTACCCCTAGTGAGCAGAGTTTCGCAGCTGGCAGAGTTATCCTTGCCGAGGAGGATAGATGCCTTCACGTCTTAGCTATCCACCTACTAGAGCAGGATAGGTACGTGACCCAGCTGGAGCAGAGGAGACGTCAGAACCAGGCCCTTCTATGGGAGTACCAGGAGCGAAACTCGTAGGGACCATAGGAGCAAGCTAGTCTACTTGAGACAGTTGCCAAGCTATAGGACGAGCTCAACCGTCATGAAGAAGTCCACAGAACCAAGGTCGTAGACTTACAGGACAAAGTCGCTGACCTAGGCAACAGGAACTGCTACCTCAACAGCAAGGTCTTGGAGTTGCAGAGAGAGTTGGACGATAGGAAGGCTGAGTTCAACCATAGAGGAGACAGAGAAAGGTCCAAGGGGATTGATATGCTGAAAATCCAATCTCGAAACAAGACCATTACTTAAGAGCTAGAGGAGTTCAGGAGGAAGGCCGTTCGCAACCAGGGTCACCTGATCGAGGCACTCAGGCAGAACGAGTACCTATAGGACAAGTGTGAGAGGACATGGTAGGCTTGGTAGAAGTCTGATAGGAAGCGCCTCAGGGAGATGAAGGGTATGTGGGATTAGCTACCCAAGGTGATTCATAGCAAGACAAAGCCTAGGATAGAGGAGTTTGAGTTAGCCCTGACTTGCCTCAACCTAGACGCCTGCCGTACCCTACCTAGAGCCAAGCCTACTGAGGAGCTCGTCGAGGCCTTGAAGTACGTGTCCTGACTTCACAAGTCAAACGAGGAGATCGAGATCGAGAATAGTCGTATCCCAGCTGCGGTGTACGAGTTAGAGTAGATGACCCTGCGTGGTCATGAGTCATGTCAGTAGCTTCCATAAGTTGTACCCCATGATGTACCCCTTATGAGATGTAATATGAGACACTATGCATAGTATGATCTTCGTGAGTCTCCAAGTGTATCCACTGGAGATGATGCTATGTAATAAAACCCATGTAATGAATGTTTTGGATCTTATTGCATCTTATGGATCTTATTGCTTCTTTGTAATGAGTGTTGGATAGTATAAATGTTTTTCTTTAAATCGTCAAATCATATAATCATACTAAATTATAAGCACTTATGGCACAAGCACTAAAATTCCCATGATCCGTGTTGTAGATGCCGAACCACCGATCTGATCGCCTAATGAACCGTGGACGTGCGCCCACCCGCGAACCAGCCGAACCAAATGGGGGGCATGGTGGCAACAACCATGGCTATGGCCGTGGCCATGGACGTGGAGGGATACCCTTCAACCTGGAGAATACCCCGCCACCTGAGGAGAACCTTCCGCCACCACCACCACTGAACCTGGCAGAAGTGATGGCACAACAGACCCAACTTCTTGTTGCTCTGGTTAACGGAGCAAACCATCGCCAGGGAGGACAACAGAATGACTTCCAAAGGAAGCTGGAAGGATTTCTGAAGCCAAGGCCACCTACCTATGATGGCACCGACCCTGACCCGCTTGTAGCCGATGACTGGCTCAAGGAGATGGCGAAGAAGCTTGACCTCACTACTTTCACCGACGATGAATGTGTTGGAGCAGCCGCACACCAGCTCACAGGTGTAGCACGTGCCTGGTGGGACAGTTTCAGTGATTCCCATGAGGACCCTGCCAACATCTCATGGGATGAGTTCACCGAAGGATTCACTAAGTATCACATTCCCAAGGGTATCATGGAGGCCAAAGCCGAGGAGTTCCGCAACATCAAGATGGGAAAGGACAGGGTGACTGAGTACACTACTCGTTTCACCAACCTTCTGCGCTATGCACCTTCCTATGTTGTGAACTCTAAGAAGGAGAAGCTGTACTATTACTGCAAGGGACTTAACCCGCACATCAAGTTGAAGTTTGGCAGTATTGAGAGTAACACGTTGCGTGCTCTGGTGGATCGTTGCATCCAGATTGAGAAAGACCATGCTGAAGCTGGAGAGGAGTATAGGGAGAGGAAGCGTAAGCCTAAGGAGTCCTTCCATGGCCATGACCGCAAGAGGTTCCATAGAGATGCACCACCCAAGGAACGCTCTCGCCACAACAGGGATGACAAACCAGGATCGAATAGGGGTGGTGGAGGCTACACCACCAAATACTCCCACCCTGCTCAGGATCGTTATACCCGGGACCGTTATGCTCAAGACCACAACACTCAGGACTGTTTCAACCGTTCCCGCTCTATGAATGAACGCCCAGCACAAAACCGCTCAGCACCAAGTACTGGAAACTGGAAGGCACCCGCGCCAACCCCTACAGGCGGTACGCCTTTCACCTGCTTCGCTTGTGGCCAACCGGGTCACAAAGCCGCTGAGTGCCCTCAAAACTCAGCCACTCAGAAGTCTCAGCTCAAGGGATCTGCTACTCGTGGACGTCTCAACCATCTGGACGCTGAGGAAGCATAGGCTGCCCCTGACATTGTATACAGTATGTTTTTAGTTAATGGCAATGTCGATGCGGGACCCATAAGGTTCCCCACGGAGAAGAGAAAAGAAGACCTAGTCCTACTAGGATTTCCTACATGTAATCCTATTAGGACTAGTTACACGTAATCCTACTAGGATCTCTACTTTTAACCGACTAGGACTCCCGCCTCTCCTGAACTATATAAAGGAGGGCAGGGGTCCCTAGATCAGCAGCTAACACACGCATAGACAACAATTGTACGACACAACCCTTGACAATCAATCCAACGCAAAGGCTAAGGCCGACTGGACGTAAGGTTATTACTCGATCTACGATCGAGGGCCTGAACCAGAATAAATCGACTGTGTCTTGCGTTAACCATCGAGTTCGGCATACGCCGAAGCCCGAACATACTGCCCCGGGTACCCCCGTGGCAGGCTATCGGTGGTAAAACATCGATAGCTGGCGCGCCAGGTAGGGGCCTTCGGCGACTTGCATCCGAGAGCTCGATGGACCTCGACAACATAATCTTCCCGACGGGATCAACTTTCATCTTCGGCTCATGGATCTGCGAGGCAGATAACAACGGCAGACTTCAAAGCCATCTCCTCAAAGATTCAGATCATCTGGAAAAAGTTCCTATTTCAACAACTGCAACGGATCAGCTCACCAGAAGATTCGCGCAACTCATAGTATCCGATTCAAATCAGATTTCACGACCACTCGTATCCGATTCGAATTCAAGCTCCAAGGCGAAGTCTTATCCGAGTGCTTTCTGGAAGCCGAGTTCTCTTTCGGAAAGATTCCAGAGCACAACTCGAAACAACTCGGATTACCCCCAGAGTTATCACAAGAAGTCGAATTCTTTTCCATTTGGGCTCGACAACATTGCGAAATCCTATCAAGGGTAGGTCGAAAGATCTTTCAATCCTAGATTCGGGATACCACTGACAGGAGCTCAGGAGGGTCTCGTGCTAACAATAACATCGCAGGACTGTATCATCCACTGGCCGGGTTCCGTCCCTGAGGATAGCGGAACCCAACTAGTCGGCACATCAGCAACAGCTATTCTACCTTACCAGGAAGGAGACTCGATCTGCGACACCGAGGCATCTACCAAAGTTATCAGTAACTCCAACAGAATGAAAACTAATGTCAATAACAGAACTGCTCATGCGCGAGAAGTACTCATGGTTCGACGACCGCGGTCACCATTAAATCTCCCGGAAGCACCTGATGTCAGATCATCAGATGAATCAGAATCCAACATATCACCGTTTGCCCAAGGCTACGACGGAGAAACAGACAGTCAGAGACAAGCTAGAGAAAGAAAAAACAAGTTGAAGCAAGGGCGTCAACACCGTGCTAGGCAGCGCAAGGAAGCTTGGATCAGATACGAGTCAGAATTGGCTGAGTACGACAAAAGAAAATCACAACGAGAAGTCGAGGGAAGACGCACGGCGAATACACCCTACGATAAGATTCGAGAGGCATTAGAAGAACTCGAAAAAACTTCACACCCCAGTGAAAAGTATGAACAGCTCCAGGACTTGCTCCGATCAACGATCCCGAAAACACATGAAGAGAGAGCTCGATCAAGACTACCCGCAAGATCAACAACCCACAGACAAGAAGAACAAAATCAAAGGAAATCTGCTTTCGAAAGACTTGGGCCAAGTGGAAGCCATAATGAAGGAAGTAGGAAGGAACATAATCAGGGCCACCGATTTGAACAACCCGGGAAGACTAGAAGTAGGATACCTACCCAAACAATCTCGCAAGATTATTCCCGTCAGAACGACAGCTGGCCAGAAGAAGGTGCCGAATCCGAATTCAAAGAAACCAAGACGCACGACAGGTTCCCCTGTTTCACGAACAGGCTTGCGTTAGTACGATTACCTCATAAATTCAAACCGTCTAACCACTCCAAGTATGATGGCAAAACCGAACCAAGGCAATGGCTCAGAATATATTCACAATCAATTGAACTAGCCGGAGGAGATGACGATATTAAAACCCTTTTCTTTCCCATGGCACTGGAAGCCATGCCTCTCCAATGGTTCGACAAACTGAACCCAGGATCTATCAGAAATTGGGAGGATTTGCAAAGAGCTTTTTGCGAGAATTTTGCAGGAATCATTACACATCCAATCACCCATGCAGAATTAAAAGGACTCAAGCAAAAGGGAGGTGAAAGTCTCAGAAACTACTATCGACGATTCGGCGAACTACGAGCTCAAGTGCATGACATAACCGAACGAGAAGTAATTGAAGCTTTCTCTCACGGAATCATGGCTAGGTGGCAATTTCAAGATTTTTGCAAAGAAAATCCGAGAAACAATGAAGAATTCAGACGAACAGTAGAAAAGATGATTACTGCAGAAGAAAAAACACGGGAAAGGTTCCCAGACAGAAACAACCAGGACAACTCGGACAAGCAAAATCATCGGAGTAGCAGACATCAAGAAAGAAAACGTAGACCAGACAATACTGTGGCGATGGCCGACAAATCAAAGAAGTTTCCCAAACCCAGAAGATATGATGACATTGAAAGCATACGTTGCCCATTACACCCTGGCGGGAGGCACACCATCGGAAATTGCTACACTTTCAACGATCGATACACAAGAAAAGATAGTAAGGAAAACGCCAAAGAGGACAATCAGAAAAAAGAAGAAGACAACCACGAGGACAAAGGATTCCAAAAACCTAGGGGAACGGTAGCAGTGATCTTCTCAGGGGCTCCGGATTGCAGAAGCAAACATCAAGAAAAACTAGCACTACGGACCATTATGACAGCAGAGCCGGCTACACCAAGATACCTCAATTGGTCACAGTATCCTATCCAATTCACCAGAGAAGACCAATGGACTAGCGTGGGAAACGCGGGCCATTATCCATTGGTTTTGGATCCAACTATAGCTGGTATGACCGTCACCAAAGTACTAATCGATGGAGGAGCTGGGCTTAACATCATCTTTTCAGAAACCCTAAGGAAAATGGGACTACAACTCGCCGGGATGATTACACCAACAAGCACGCCTTTTTACGGAATAGTACCCGGCAAAGCAGCCATGCCACTCGGACAAATTACTTTACCTGTTACCTTTGGAACTCCTTCAAACTACCGAACAGAGTTTATCAAATTCGAAGTCGCCGACTTCGACTCATCATATCATGCAATCCTAGGACGACCGGCGCTAGCCAAATTCATGGCAATACCACATTATCCGTACCTACTGCTTAAAATGCCAGGACCCCACGGTATCCTTTCTCTTCGAAGCGATTTAAAGCGCGCTTTTGACTGCGACGTTCAGGCGATCCAAATTGCAGCCAAAGCACAAGCTGACAATGGAAGAAAAGAAATAGCCACAATCGCGGCGGAAACAAGCCAGGAAGAATTAGAAATACCAGCTAAAAAACCCAGTATCATTGCACCACCAAAAGAAGCCGACGTCAAGCAAATCGACTTAGGCACAGGCGACACCTCCAAGACAGCGACTATCAGCGCTCACCTCTCGGCAAAATAGGAACTCACGCTCACCAACTTTCTTCGGGACAACAAGGATATCTTCGCTTGGAAGCCAGCCGACATGCCAGGGGTCCCAAGAGAGTTGGCTGAGCACAGAATTGATGTTAACAAAAGCTCCAAACCTGTAAAACAACGGCTACGACGATTCTCACCCGACAAGAAGGCAGCAATTAAAAAGGAAATAACAAAACTGATGGCAGCCGGATTCATCAAAGAGATCCTACATCCAGACTGGCTAGCGAACCCGGTCCTTGTTCAGAAGAAAAACACAGACGAGTGGCGCATGTGCGTCGATTACACAGATCTCAACAAACATTGCCCAAAAGATCCGTTCGGGCTACCACGCATTGACCAGATAGTTGACTCGACAGCAGGATCTGCATTATTATCTTTTCTCGATTGCTATTCAGGGTATCACCAGATCGCACTAAAAGAAGAAGACCAGAGCAAGACATCTTTCATCACCCCGTTTGGTGCCTACTGCTACAAGACCATGTCGTTTGGACTAAAAAACGCTGGCGCCACGTACCAAAGAGCTATCCAGACTTGCCTTGGGAATCAAATCGGTGAAAATGTGGAGGCATACGTGGACGACGTGGTGGTGAAAACAAAAGACCCAGACACCCTAATTGAAGATTTACAGCAAACGTTCGAAAACTTGAAGAAATGGAGATGGAAATTGAATCCAAACAAATGTGTATTTGGAGTTCCCTCAGGGCAACTACTCGGATTTTTGGTCAGTCAGCGCGGGATTGAAGCCAGCACCAAACAAATTCGAGCCATAACAGAAATGGGCCCACCTAGAAGTGTCAAAGATGTGCAGAAACTAACAGGATGCATGGCGGCCCTCAACCGTTTCATATCAAGACTCGGCGAAAAGGGGTTACCTTTCTTTAAACTACTAAAGAAGACAGACAAGTTCGAGTGGACAACAGAAGCCGACGAAGCTTTCAAAAAACTTAAAGAATACCTCACTTCATCGCCTATCCTGACACCCCCAAAGAAAGACGAAGATATGATGCTATATATTGCGGCAACTCCCACAGTAATCAGCACAGCAATAATCATAGAAAGAGAAGAAGAAGGGCGTGCGTATAAAGTACAACGTCCAGTATACTACATCAGCGAAGTACTGTCAGAATCCAAAATCCGGTACCCACATGTACAAAAACTACTCTACGCTTTACTCATTACCTCTCGGAAACTTCGCCATTATTTCGAAAGCCACAAGATTACTGTAGTGACAGATTTTCCACTCGGAGACATCCTACACAACAAAGACGCCACAGGGCGCATATCCAAGTGGGCAGTTGAAATTGGAGCTCTGGACATCAATTTCATCCCACGGAAAGCAATCAAATCCCAAGCCCTCGCCGATTTCGTGGCCGAATGGACAGAGATTCAACAGCCCTTATCAGATACAATCCTCGACCATTGGAAGATGTACTTTGATGGATCACTCAAACTAGGCGGGGCCGGAGCAGGCGTTCTCCTCATTTCTCCAGAAGGAAAACAACTCAAGTACGTCCTTCAGATATTATGGCAAGCTACAAATAACGAAGCAGAATATGAAGCACTCATCCACGGGCTACGAGTCGCGATTACCCTCGGAATAAAAAGATTACTCGTATACGGCGACTCAGCAGTGGTCATCAACCAAGTCAACAAAGATTGGGACTGCACCAAAGAAAACATGGGTGCTTATTGTGCCGAGATACGGAAACTTGAAAAACACTTCCAAGGATTAGAAATTTTACACGTTCTACGCGATTCCAACATTGCAGCAGATGTCCTTGCCAAACTTGGATCAGACAGAGCAAAGGTTCCACCTGGCGTATTCATAGAAGAACTATCAGTTCCCTCTATCAAACAACCCGGTGAAACAACACAAGAAATCCAGGCTAAAGGCGTTCAGATCCTGATAATCAACACTTCATGGACCCAAGTTTTCATTGACTATATCAAAGAAAACAAATTACCAGCAAATAAGGCAGAAGCCACCCAAGTTGTTCGCAGAAGCAAGAACTACGTTATAGTAGGAGATAAACTTTACAGAAGAGCAGCATCATCAGGAGTACTCCTAAAATGTGTCTCATTTGAAGAGGGTAAAGAGATCCTAGACGAAATACATTCAGGTTGCTGTGGAAATCATGCCGCTTCAAGGACACTGGTTGGCAAAGCATTCCGTACCGGATTCTACTGGCCAACCGCTTTGAAAGACGCAGAAGAGCTTGTCAGAAAATGCAAAGGTTGCCAAATGTTTGCAAGACAAGCCCATGTACCAGCTCACAATCTTATCTGCATTCCACCCGCTTGGCCTTTTTCCTGCTGGGGGCTAGATCAAGTAGGACCCCTGAAAAAAGCAAAAGGCGGCTTCGAGTACATCTTTGTGGCAATTGACAAGTTTACCAAGTGGATTGAATACAAACCACTCGCGAAATACAGCGCAACCAAAGCAGTCGAGTTCATCCAAGACATTATGCACCGCTTCGGCATGCCAAATCGAATCATCACAGACCTAGGCTCACCCTTCACAGCTACAGAATTCAAAAGCTGGGCTCAAGACTGTGGTTTCAGTATAGACTACGCGTCCGTTGCACATCCAGAAGCCAACGGACAAGTAGAAAGAGCTAATGGACTCATACTAGCCGGATTAAAACCAAGGTTATACGAAGAACTAGTGGACTATGGGTCCAAATGGATTGAAGAACTACCGAAAGTAGTGTGGGGGCTACGAACTCAAATAAGCAGAGCAACAGGCCACTCACCTTTCTTCCTAGTTTACGGGTCAGAGGCCGTACTACCCGCCGACTTGATCTGGACATCCCCGAAAATAGAACAATATGATGAAGGAGAAGCAGAACACACAAGAAGATTAGAACTCGACAGCTCAGAAGAAGTCAGAATAAACGCTACCCTCCAAACAGCTAGATACCTACAAGGTTTAAGACGGCACTACAACAAGAATACCCAATCTCGATCACTACAAGGTGGAGACTTAGTGCTAAGAAGGATACAAAAGACTGATGGACGACATAAGCTACTCAGTCCTTGGGAAGGCCCGTTCATTGTCACAAAAGACACTGGACCCGGCACATACAAGTTAATGACCGAAGATGGAAAAGAAGTCAGCAATACATGGCACATCAGCCAGCTAAGAAGATTCCATGCGTAAAAACAACTCAGGAAAAACAGACATGCAAGCCGCAAGGGACCTACGTTCACAACCAACGAAAGACAATACTCTTCAAAAACATATGTATTAGTTTATACTCATGATCAATAAAGATAATATTCATCCACAGCATGCCGTGTCATGACTTCCAACGAGTTGTTTTCACGAAACAAAAAGCAAAATGGCTGAAAACATGCCTGAGCGTCCCGGCCGAGAGCAAAATAGCTGAAAAGATGCTTGAGCCCGCCGATGAGGGTAGCTAAAAGCTAACACCCGAAACAAAAAGCAAAATGGCTAAAAACATGCCTGAGCATTCCGGCCGAGAGCAAAATAGCTGAAAAGATGCTTGAGCCCGCCGATGAGGGTAGCTAAAAGCTAACACCCGAAACAAAAAGCAAAATGGCTGAAAACATGCCTGAGCATTCCGGCCGAGAGCAAAATAGCTGAAAAGATGCTTGAGCCCGCCGATGAGGGTAGCTAAAAGCTAACACCCGAAACAAAAAGCAAAATGGCTGAAAACATGCCTGAGCGTCCCGGCCGAGAGCAAAATAGCTGAAAAGATGCTTGAGCCCGCCGATGAGGGTAGCTAAAAGCTAACACCCGAAACAAAAAGCAAAATGGCTGAAAACATGCCTGAGCATTCCGGCCGAGAGCAAAATAGCTGAAAAGATGCTTGAGCCCGCCGATGAGGGTAGCTAAAAGCTAACACCCGAAACAAAAAGCAAAATGACTGAAAACATGCCTGAGCGTCCCGGCCGGGTGCAAAATAGCTGAAAAGATGCTTGAGCCCGCCGATGAGGGTAGCTAAAAGCTAACAACCGAAACAAGTCGGCCGAAATTTAACTTCAAAAGACCCTCCAGCACTTCGTTCCGAAAAGCAAGAGGCTCGGGGGCTACGTCCAGATAGGAAAAGAACGAGTGCCACTCAAGAAAGCACTCGGATGCCGAAGTTTATCAAGGCAGCATTCTATACCGAGTCATTTCACATAGCGCAGGCGAAAGGTTGTTAATGCAAAGCACTCGACGGATCACAAGGGAGAAAGAAAAGAAAAGTACTCGACAAGTCGAGAGGCTTCGTCAGAATAACGCGCAGAGTTATTTTACGGAGCAGAGAACAGAAATCAAGACAAAAAAGAACTTGGATTGATCAGAAAACAACCCGGATGAGGTACATACAAGTTCAGAAAGAACCTAGACGAAGTGCAAACAACCTAGAAGAGGTACATCAAGAGCCAGAGAAGTCTAGAAATGACTTGGATGAATAAAAACAACTCGGAAGAGCATCACGGCTTAGTCAAACACTAAGCTCGGGGGCTCAAGTACTCAAGACTACAACAAAGACAACACATCAAGACCCTTCATCCGATTTCTATTCTAAAGAAAAGTACTCGGAGAAGGCTCGGGGGCTGCGGGATACATAACCCCCAAAAATTTTTTGAAGACAAGAATCTGGACCCTCCAACTTTTGCAAGCAAAAGCAAGAGGCTCGGGGGCTACACTCAGTGAGTGCAATTTTTACGAAAAATTGCACCCACCCAAAAAGAACTCAGAGCAACCAAGAAGACTAAAGGGACCCTCTGGCTTCTTGTCCCAACAAGCAAGAGGCTCGGGGGCTACACTCACTGAGTGCACTTTTATTCAAAAGTGCACATCAGCTGGAGAAAAGACGAAGAAGACCATCTCAAGATTTCACTTCAAGAAAGAACCCGGAACAAGTCTACAAACAACCCGGCCCTTGAAGCTCAATCATGAAATGCTCGGGGGCTTGTCGATGCGGGACCCATAAGGTTCCCCACGGAGAAGAGAAAAGAAGACCTAGTCCTACTAGGATTTCCTACATGTAATCCTATTAGGACTAGTTACACGTAATCCTACTAGGATCTCTACTTTGTAACCGACTAGGACTCCCGCCTCTCCTGAACTATATAAAGGAGGGCAGGGGTCCCTAGATCAGCAGCTAACACACGCATAGACAACAATTGTACGACACAACCCTTGACAATCAATCCAACGCAAAGGCTAAGGCCGACTGGACGTAAGGTTATTACTCGATCTACGATCGAGGGCCTGAACCAGAATAAATCGACTGTGTCTTGCGTTAACCATCGAGTTCGGCATACGCCGAAGCCCGAACATACTGCCCCGGGTACCCCCGTGGCAGGCTATCGGTGGTAAAACATCGACAGGCAATACTGCATCAGTTCTATTTGACTCTGGAGCAACTTGTTCATACATATCATCCAAGTTTGCACGAGAGCATGACCTGCCTACAACCCCACATGGAAAGCCTATCATCACCAGTTCACCTTTAGGAGACCTAAAGTGCACACACATCTGTAAGAGAGTGAGTCTTACCATTGAAGGTCTTATCTTTAAAGGCGACCTAACCCTGTTACCTTCCACAAACCTAGATGTCATCTTAGGCATGGATTGGCTAACCATTCACCGAGGTATCATATCATGTTCACCTAGATACGTCCAAGTGACCCACCCATCAGGCCAAGTTATTAGATGTGAACCCCAGTCCAGAAAGTCCACCTCTATCCTATGTGCCCTTAAAGCGAGTTCAGAATCGCAGAAAGAGGAGAAGATAGTTCATGATGTGCCTGTGGTCAGAGATTATCCTGATGTATTCCCTGAAGAATTACTGGGTATGCCACCAGACCGCGATGTAGAGTTCATCATTGATCTTTTGCCAGGAACAGGACCCATTGCCAAGAGACCCTATCGCATGTCAGTTGATGAACTGGCTGAGCTCAAGAAACAGCTTGATGAGCTCATCTCGAAGGGATATATTAGACCCAGTGCTTCACCCTGGGGATCCCCTGTTCTATTTGTTAAGAAGAAGGATGGCTCAATGAGAATGTGCATTGATTACCGGAACTTGAACGCAGTCACCATCAAGAACAAGTACCCCCTGCCAAGAATCGATGATCTGCTTGATCAGCTTCAAGGTGTCAAGTATTTCTCCAAGATTGATCTTAGATCTGGTTATCATCAGATGAAGATTCGAGTGGGTGACATCCCGAAGATAGCTTTTGTGACTAGGTATGGGCAGTTTGAGTTCACTGTGGTATCCTTTGGACTCACGAATGCTCCTGCCTACTTCATGAACATGATGAATAAGGTTTTCATGGATGACCTGGATAAGTTCGTGGTAGTATTCATTGATGACATTCTCATTTATTCACCCATCGCCGAAGAACATGAACATCATCTGAGAACCGTGCTTGAGAAATTAGCACAACATTAGCTCTACGCAAAGTTCAGCAAATGCGAATTTTGGTTACAGGAAGTTGCCTTCCTAGGCCATGTACTATCAGCTAAAGGTGTCGCAGTTGACCCAGCCAAGATTGAAGCTGTGAAAGGATGGGATCAACCCCGTAATGTGATAGAAGTCAGAAGTTTCTTGGGATTGGCTGGATATTATCGCTGATTCATTGAGAACTTCTCCAAGATAGCTCGTCTAATGACCAACCTTCTGAAGAAGACTAAGGAGTTTGAATGGATGCCCGAGTGCGAACAAAGCTTCTAGAAATTGAAATAGAAGCTTACCACAACTCCTATGCTAACATTGCCTGATATCAGCAAAGATTTCGTGGTCTATTGTGATGCATCCCATCAGGGACTTGGTTGTGTGTTGATGCAAGGTGGAAGAGTGATTGCATATGCTTCCCGACAGTTGAAAGAACACGAGAACCATTACCCAACCCATGATCTTGAATTAGAAGCAGTTGTGCATGCCTTGAAGATCTAGAGACACTACTTGATAGGCAACAAGTGTGAGATCTATACGGATCACAAGAGCTTGAAGTACTTTTTCACTCAGGAAGATCTAAATATGAGGCAACGCCGATGGCTAGAGTTGATTATGGACTATGACCTGGAAATTCACTATCATCTAGGAAAAGCTAATGTAGTCGCAGATGCTCTCAGTCACAAGAGTTACTGTCACACTTTGATCACTGAATTCGTACCACCTGAGCTCAAAGAAGAGATTGATGATTTCCAACTTGAGATACTACCGCATGACTTGTTGAATGAGCTCCACATACAGTATGATCTCATAGATCGCATCCGTCAAGCTCAGAAAAGTTGTGAAGAGATTGGTTATCTCCGTAGTCTGATGAAACTAGGCTACAAGACCAACCACCAAGAAGATGAACAAGGAACTATCTGGTTCAAGGATAGAATCTGTGTCCCTTCCGATCCAGCACTATGAGAGGAGATTCTGTCTGAAGCCCATGATTCTAAGTACTGTATTCACCCTGGAAATTCAAAGATGTATCAAGACTTGAAGAAACACTTTTGGTGGAAAGGCATGAAGATAGCATTGCGGGACATGTGGCATGATGTGACACCTGTAATAGAGTCAAGGCTGAACATCAAAGGCCTATAGGTTTGCTAAAGCCTCTTGACGTTCTCGAGTGGAAATGGGAGAGAATATCCATGGATTTCATAGTTGGATTGCCCCGTTCACAGAAAGGCAATGATTCCATCTGGGTGATTATTGATCATTTGACCAAGATTGCTCACTTTGTACCAGTTAAGACCAAGACCAATGCCAAAAAATTAGCAGATCTATATGTTGAGCATATTCTCAGACTGCATGGAGCTCCCTCTAGTATTGTATCTGATCATGGTCCTCAGTTTGTGTCCCGATTCTGGGAAGCCCTACACAAGTCCATTGGAACCAAACTTGATTTTAGTACCACTTACCACCCACAGATAGATGGACAGACTAAACAAGTAAATCAGATCTTAGAAGACATGCTTCATGCTAGTGTACTAAATTATGGCTCTGATTGGGAGAAATGCCTACCCTATGCAGAGTTCTCTTACAACAACAGCTACCAAGCCAGTATCAAGATGTCGCCGTTTGAAGCTCTGTATGGCAGACCTTGTAAGACACCTTTAATGTGGTCCCAACCGGGAGAAAGATCGTTCTTTGACTCCGCTAAGATTCAAGATGCCAAAGAAGGAGTTGCTCAAGTGAAGGAGAATTTGAGAATTGCCCAAAGTCGATACAAGAGCTATGCTGACAAAAGAAGAAGAGAACTTGAGTTCAATGTGGGAGACTTCGTCTATCTCAAGGTATCCCCACTACGAGGAACTGTTAGATTCCATGTGAAAGGTAAGCTAGCCCCTAGATTTGTTGGGCCATACAAGATACGCAAGAGAATTGGAAAACTCGCGTACAAACTTGAGCTACCTGAGGAATTGGCGGGCGTACATTCCGTATTCCATGTCTCACAGCTACGCAAGTGTTTGAGAGAGCCCGATGAAGTAGTTCCAACTGATACACTTGACATTCAAGATACTCTTGAGTATAAAGAACATCCTATCAGAATTCTGGGAAGAGATACCAAAGAGACCCGAAGCAAAACTATTCCTATGTGCAAGATCCAATGGAGCAATCATACTGAGAGAGAAGCAACATGGGAGAAAGAGTCTGACCTCCGGCTACAATACCCTTACCTCTTTGAAGAGTACGTTACGCTTTAATCTCGGGAACGAGATTCTATTAAGGGGGTTGGACTGTAACAACCCAAAAATCCACACACCAAAAATCACAACTACAAAATTTTTGTTTTAGCCTTATGTGATGATTGAGTGACATATGTAGAAGCCTAACCCTAGTTTTGGATCAGATGTGACCCAACCAGGTTAAGATCATAAGCATAGTTTGGTTTTATGCCACAGGTGTAATTAAATTCCTAAATAAATAAATCATGCATGCATCCTTAAACCCACTTGTGATTTGGATTCTTTTGCCTTATGTGATGTTAAACTAACTTACTTAATATTTATGATAAACCCTAACCAAATTGGCAACAAATAAAAGAGAAAGGAGAGAAGAGGGAGCAGCAGCAGCCTAGGCCTGCTCGGCCTTGTGAACCGGCCTCGCCTGCCCTTTCACGCGCGTAGCCCACGAAGCTGGCCCAGCATCACCGCCCACACGCGCACAGCCACTGACAAACCGAGCCCGCTCATCAGCCATCACGCGCAGCACGTAGCCACATCGCGCCAAGCGCCTGACGACCCGACCCCGCTTGTCAGCACAGTAGCATCTTCTTCCTCGCACCCACGCATTCTCCACCACGCGACCGGGAGCCGACCAGCATGGCAGGCGTAGGCCCAGGGTCATGCAAATCGCATGACCTTGTTCCCCTTGCGCCGTGCCTACGCTACCGCACGCGGGCTATCGGATGTGCTGCATGTATCACCACCGCCCGATCACCGTCCGCCATTGGAGCCCTTGGAGCTCGGCTATAAAAGCCAATGTCCGTGAGCCCTAACCCTCATCCTATTCGCCATCGCCGCTGGTGGCACAGCACCACACAGCGTCAAGTCGAGAGAGAGGGAGGAGGGAGAAGCAAGCTGGAGAAGGAAGCCGCTGCGGGGAGGGCCTCGCCGGAGCCAGGATCGCCGCCCCGATCAGCTACAGCGACGTAGCTGCTCGGCACGGCACTGCATCGCCTCATCATGGCCTAGCCTCGCTACTGCACCGCCATCCTACCACCACGAACCCTATGGTGAGCCTTCTTGCTGAGACCACCTCCCTAGCCAAATGGAACATGCACCGCCATGATCGAAACCCTGCTGAAGCTTCGAGCTCCAGCCTAGCCCAACTGGTTAGCTAGGGAGACCACCATGGCCACGCTTGCCAAGACCCAAGATGCGTCGTGCGCGCTGCCATCAGCCAAAAGGAGGACCCCAGCCATGACGTTGTACATCGGAGCAGGAGCGCACATGCACAAGCACGCTCACCATGACCGAGAGCACAACCATGGCGAGACCACCGCATCTTCTATGTTGCGGTAAAGGCGACGCTGACACCTCGATTGGTTCCGCCATGATGAGAGACACACCGCGCTCACCTTAGCCGAAGAAGAAGCCCACCAGAGCCCTGCGTTGTCGCACCGCACCTCATCGGAGCACCACCGCCTCTGTTTTGCCCCCACCACCATGGCCGGAGCCACTGGGAGCACTAGGAGCTCCGTCAACACGCCCACCATGGCCGTAGAAGCACCGGGGAGCTCACATGCTCTTCCAACTAGGCTCACGCTACCACTGCGGCCCTATCCATGCACGCCGACGAACTCACGCCGCCGTTCACCATGGCCAGAACCCTAGGCAGCCCTAGCCATCGCCCCGACCCCACTGTCGCAATTGCCAAGGCTTGGGGAAGCTATTGCCAACCCTAATCGAACGCTAGCGCCACCGCAGGAGCTCGCCGGTGACCTCACCACCGACGAGAGCCCCGTCGGGGAAGAGAAGGGGATTTTGACCACGTCTCGAGTAGCTCTGACCATGACCTCGCCGACCACGACCTCGCCGACCATGACCTTGCCGACCACGACCATGCCGACCAAGCCGACCACATCCCGAGCAGCTCTGCCGAATAGCTCCGACCACAACCACGTCGTGCACGTGAACCAAACCCTAGGAAGGAGTCAGTGGACCAAGTCCATCATAGACCGGCTCTGTAGTCTATGGACCAATGCAGGCGGGTTCACCATGAACCGTGCCTCACCTGCGCCCGTGGATCACGGCCCGTTAGTGGCCTAGTAAGACAACGTGGCTGCACCAGGGCGCACCATGTGGCGGGCCAAAGCCCAGCCCATATCTAGGCCCAACCGGCCTAGTGTGGACCCGGCCTGTATTGACCATTGACCGGTTAACATTGAAAGTTGACCGGGGCCACATGTCAATGACCCAAGAGCCCTGGCCCCACCAGTCGAAACTGATGACGTTGATGACGTCATGATGACGTCAGTAGGACCCCCACTTGTCAGCTCAGAGCCGGGCCAGTGACGTCATGCTGACGTCACGCTGACGTCAGCATGCCACGTGGACCAGTCACAGAGTGACACGTGTTAGCCCAGGATTAATTCAGCCTTTTCCATTTTCAGAGAGGAATTAATCTTCGAAAATCCATAACTAATTCATACGACCTCAGAAAAATACAAGACTAGGACCAAAATTCATCTAAAACCAAGCTCTACGCAATGAACCCATGTTTGAGTGCATTTGGCTCTTTTTGAATTTTCATTGCTTTTTGTGCTATTCTATAGACGTCGCTAACGCGACTATAATTCGAATGTATGCAGACTCGGAGGAGAACCAGGCAGACGAGAACCAAGAGTACCGTGAGGAGTACAGAGACGACTTCACTGAAGGTGCCACATCCCACCCAATCTCGTAGCACCTATTACGCATGGCTAATGTAGAACTGCTATTGCTTTACTTTACTGGTGTAATCATACTATGCTAGGACTTGCATGGTAGTATGCTTACTTGATGGCCTTTACCTTGATGCAACCTTACCCCTGCATACCCTGTTATTAGGCTAGACACACGCTTACTACTATATTTCATTGCTTATACTTCTACTACGCTTCTACTACATTAATGCATGGTGGAAACTGGTGTTATCTAGACTATGGGGAGAGTGCTGCGTGTGTGACTTGGGTGTGTGGAGGGTGAGGGTTGTGTCGACCAAGTTGGAGTATACGATGAGCCTGGGGCAAGTCTTGCCATGGGGTGCTACCTGGGCACCCCTGGAACAGATACCTGTGGTGGGTAAATGGTATATGAGGTGATCCTAGGTGTGAACCTGTGATGGGAGGAGCCCGGGGTGGAGGTGCTGTGGTGGCACGATAAATGGAAACCCTGATGGAGACATTCTGGCTTGGTCATCCCTAAGGACTTACTAGTACTCAGATTCACCGAGAAGCCTTACGTACCACTCGCCCTATATGGTACGGGACGGCCGGACTACTTGGTAGGATTTTGCCACTACTGCTAGGTTGATAGCGAACAGTGTAAGGAGGTATGGGGCACGGAGGATATCCCCCACACCCTTCCAAGACTTCATGGAGACCTTGTGGACCCGGCTCATGACTCACAGTTTCAGCCACCCCAGACTAGACTTGGGGTGAACCAAGGCTAAATGGTAGAGTGGCATTATCCTAGGCTAGCAAGTGGTCAGAATCAGCCCAGTTGACGACGGTCAGCGAGGAAGGTGGATCTTGTGGTTATATAAAACCTCTGCAGAGTGTATGGTTGATCGATCGATACATGTGCCGACTTGTCGGCTATGGACCTTTCCTGGGTTTCGCTTAAACTAGATAATGAGATGAGTCCTTCTGTTCTTCCCCCGTGAAAGAGAGTGTCAGTCGTAGCCAGGGGCTACGGGCCTTGAGACAGTGCCGAGAGGGAGTTGGCCTGTCGACTGAGCGATGGTATGGTGATGGTGTGGAAATGGTGGTATATCGATCCTAGGATCGAAACCTGGCTCGGGAAAGGGAATGGGGTGGAATGTGTCAGGGAATGGTGTTAAAACTTGACCAACTATTATTATATACTTGATATGCTAAAACATAGGAAACTTCAGCCTTATAGGTTCCTTTTGATTATATCCAACTTGCATCCAATTTCCACAAAGCAATGCTCATAGGGAGGGAGTGGCCAGTACAAATCGTACTGATACATTTTAGCACATAGGTTCTGCTGAGGAGTTTAGCTCCGAGGAGTTTGACGGTTGAGGGGTTCGTACCTACGCTTGAGTTTGGCGATCTTATCTTTAAGCTGTTCTGAATGAATGCTACCTTTGATTCCACCAATGCGGCGATGTAATAATTTATGTAATTCCACACTATTTGTACTCTGATATTACATTGTATGGATGTGGTATTCGACTGGAATTCGGGTAATATGATCTACAACGGTCTTATTACACTTCAACTCTGTGGATTTCCCTTCGCGGAAATCAGGTCATTTCAATCTACACTTATGATCTCTACATCATCTACCCCAAATATGCATTTGAATCCAAGATCACACAATTGAGCCACGGATAGCAAATTGAAATTCAAGCTCTCTACTAGCAACACATTGGATATGCTCATGTCATTGGATATTGCAATCTTACCAAGTCCTTTGACCTTGCCTTTGCCATTGTCACCACATGTGATACTATCATAACATCCCACCCAATCTCGTAGCACCTATTACGCATGGCTAATGTAGAACTGCTATTGCTTTACTTTACTGGTGTAATCATACTATGCTAGGACTTGCATGGTAGTATGCTTACTTGATGGCCTTTACCTTGATGCAACCTTACCCCTGCATACCCTGTTATTAGGCTAGACACACGCTTACTGCTATATTTCATTGCTTATACTTCTACTACGCTTCTACTACATTAATGCATGGTGGAAACTGGTGTTATCTAGACTATGGGGAGAGTGCTGCGTGTGTGACTTGGGTGTGTGGAGGGTGAGGGTTGTGTCGACCAAGTTGGAGTATACGATGAGCCTGGGGCAAGTCTTGCCATGGGGTGCTACCTGGGCACCCCTGGAATAGATACCTGTGGTGGGTAAATGGTATATGAGGTGATCCTAGGTGTGAACCTGTGATGGGAGGAGCCCGGGGTGGAGGTGCTGTGGTGGCACGATAAATGGAAACACTGATGGAGACATTCTAGGTTGGTCATCCCTAAGGACTTACTAGTACTCAGATTCACCGAGAAGCCTTACGTACCACTCGCCCTATATGGTACGGGACGGCCGGACTACTTGGTAGGATTTTGCCACTACTGCTAGGTTGATAGCGAACAGTGTAAGGAGGTATGGGGCATGGAGGATATCCCCCACACGCTTCCGAGACTTCATGGAGACCTTGTGGACCCGGCTCATGACTCACAGTTTCAGCCACCCCAGACTAGACTTGGGGTGAACCAGGGCTAAATGGTAGAGTGGCATTATCCTAGGCTAGCAAGCGGTCGGAATCAGCCCAGTTGACGACGGTCAGCGAGGAAGGTGGATCTTGTGGTTATATAAAACCTCTGCAGAGTGTATGGTTGATCGATCGATACATGTGCCGACTTGTCGGCTATGGACCTTTCCTGGGTTTCGCTTAAACTAGATAATGAGATGAGTCCTTCTCTTCTTCCCCCATGAAAGAGAGTGTCAGTCGTAGCCAGGGGCTACGGGCCTTGAGACAGTGCCGAGAGGGAGTTGGCCTGTCGACTGAGCGATGGTATGGTGATGGTGTGGAAATGGTGGTATATCGATCCTAGGATCGAAACCTAGCTCGGGAAAGGGAATGGGGTGGAATGTGTGAGGGAATGGTGTTAAAACTTGACCAACTATTATTATATACTTGATATGCTAAAACATAGGAAACTTCAGCCTTATAGGTTCCTTTTGATTATATCCAACTTGCATCCAATTTCCACAAAGCAATGCTCATAGGGAGGGAGTGGCCAGTACAAATCGTACTGATACATTTTGGCACACAGGTTCTGCTGAGGAGTTTAGCTCCGAGGAGTTTGACGGTTGAGGGGTTCGTACCTACGCTTGAGTTTGGCGATCTTATCTTCAAGCTGTTCTGAATGAATGCTACCTTTGATTCCACCAATGCGGCGATGTAATAATTTATGTAATTCCACACTATTTGTACTCTGATATTACATTGTATGGATGTGGTATTCGACTGGAATTCAGGTAATATGATCTACAACGGTCTTATTACACTTCGACTCTATGGATTTCCCTTCGCGGAAATCAGGTCATTTCAATCTACACTTATGATCTCTACATCATCTACCCCAAATATGCATTTGAATCCAAGATCACACAATTGAGCCACGGATAGCAAATTGAAATTCAAGCTCTCTACTAGCAACACATTGGATATGCTCATGTCATTGGATATTGCAATCTTACCAAGTCCTTTGACCTTGCCTTTGCCATTGTCACCACATGTGATACTATCATAACCATCATTACCATTGGTGTTGATTGAGTTGAACATTCTTGCATCACCGGTCATGTGTTGAGTGCACCCACTATCAAGAATCCAATGCCTTCCTCCGGCTTTGTAATTGACCTACAAAAGAAGATCAATTCTTTTTAGGTACCTAAACTTGATTGGGTCCTTGAAGGTTAGTCACTAAGCTCTTTGGTACCCAAATGGTTTTCTTCTTTGAGCCCATCCATGGTTTACCAATGAACTTAGCCTTCACACCATTTATACCCTTAGTAAGCATATAGCATGAATCAAGCTTAAGGGAGGATACATTAGCATTTTTGCTCTTGTTTTTGCACTGTTGCTCTTTATGACCAACTTGCTTGCAATTAGTGCAAAACCGATCATTGTTCTTCACAAAACTAGTCTTGTGAGGAGCAAATGTCCCCTTTCCTTTCTTGGGGGTATAGCCCAATCCCTCTTTGTAGAGAGACGCTCTTTGGCTACCCAAGCACATAAGCAAGCGGTCCCACCACCATAGGCCTTAGCCAAAGTGTGAGTGAGCTTAGTGACCTCCTTCTTGAGGTTCTCATTCTCAACCATTAGTGAGGCATCACAAGTGAGACCATCACTACTAGATGGGGCGGAAGTAGATGTACTATAAGAAGGATTAGTAGGAGCAATAATGATAGGTATAGATAGTGATGTATCAATTAAATCACAAGTTACACCTACATCATAAGTTTCAACATGTTTCTTTTCATCTTGTTCATTAAGCAAAGTGGAATGAGCCTTTTCAAGCTTTTTGTGAGCCTTGCCAAGCTTCTTATGGGCTTCCTCTAGCTTCTCATGAGTTGCTTTGAGCTCATCAAGGGCTTGCTTAAGGGCTTTTACCTCCTTATTCAAGCTCTTGCATTCCCTTCTCTTAATGTCAATGTGTTCTTTAGCATCTTCTAGCATGTCAAATAATTCATCCTTAGTAGGTTCATTATTATCACTATCACTATCATTTTCATTTTCATGTTTATTATCATCATCATATTCTTCATCACTTTCATCATCACAAGATTGTACCTTAGTGGCCTTAGCCATGAAGCATGATGAAGATTCAAAGAGAGAAGGCTTCCCATTTATAGCAATGCTTGCAAGAACCTTCTTCTTGGTGATCTTGTTGTTATCACTATCATCATCATCATCACTTGATGAAGCATCACTATCCCAAGTGACTACATATGAACCACCCTTCTTCTTGAAGGCCATCTTATCCTTCTTCTCTTTCTTTTCCTTTTTGTCCTTCTTCTTGTTCTTCTTGTTGTCATTATCATTATCGCTATTGTATGGGCATTGGGTGACAAGATGATATTTGCTTCCACACTTGAAGCACCTTCTTGACTCTTCTTTGTTCTTGGATGAAGATTTCTTTCTTCTTGCACGGTAGCCCTTCTTCATCATGAACTTGCCAAATCTTTTGACAAAGAGAGCCATCTTCTCATCATCATCATCATCATCCCATGAATCATCCTCTTCACTTGATGTTTCTTGCTTAGCTTTGCCCTTGGATGATGTGGCCTTGAATGCCACGCTCTTCTTTTTGTCATCCTTCTTCTCATCTTTCTTCTCTCTCTTTTCTTCCTTCTCATCATCATCTCTATAAGCATCATCGGTCATGATGTCTTCCAAGATTTGGTTTGGTGTCATTGTGTTCAAACCGGTCCTCACTAGCAAGGTGACCAACATGCCAAATCTTGCGAGCAAACATCTCAAGAACTTATTGGAGAAGTCCTTGTCCTCTATCTTCTCACCAAGTGCTTTGAGATCATTGACAATCACTTCCATCCGATGGAACATGTCCGGCACACTCTCATCTTCCTTCATCTTGAAGCTTGCAAACTTCTCTTTGAGAATATATGCCTTTGCACCCTTCACGGCTTGAGTGCCCTCAAATGATTCTTCCAATTTCTTCCAAGCTTCATGAGCCATCTCAATATTCTTGATTTGCTCAAATGTTCTCACATCAATTGCATCATGAATGGCACTTAGAGCAATGTCATTGTTTTGGAGAAGCACTTCTTCGGCCACGGTGGGATTTTCCGAATCCTCAATCTCAATTTTGGTTTCTACCACCTTCCACACCTTTCTATTGATTGACATGATATGTGTGGTCATCTTTGACTTCCAATAAGAATAATTTGAGCCATCAAATTGGGGTGGCTTCTTGGTGTTGTTGATTTGAGCCATTTTAACACCGAAGGTTGTTAAGCCTCAAATAACGGTGACCTCAGCTCCGATACCACTTGAAAGGTCCTAATGGCTAGAGGGGGGGGGGTGAATAGCCTAATAAAAATTTCTACACCAACACTTACCAAAAGGGTTAGACAATTATGAGGCGAAGCAAGTGTTACGCTAGCCTACTCAAAATGCAAGCCACCTATCATAATTCTAGTTTAGGTAGAATCTATTCACACAATAGCTATGACACTACTCTATGTTAGTGTGCTCTCAAAGACTAACTAAAGAGCCACACCAACCAAGCAAGCAAGCTCTCACAACTAACTACACTAAAGAGCTTGACAACTAGTTTGCGGTAATATAAAGAGAGTGATCAAGAAAGTTATACCGCCGTGTAGATAAAGGAACCAATCAATCACAAGAGTGAATAACAATGAAGACCAATCACCTTGGAATCAAAGGATGAACACAATGATTTTTTTACCGAGGTTCACTTGCTTGCTGGCAAGCTACTCCTCATTGTGGCGATTCACTCATTTGGAGGTTCACGCGCTAATTGGCATCACACGCCAAACCCTCAATAGGGTGCCGCACAACCAACACAAGATGAGGATCACACAAGCCATGAGCAATCCACTAGAGTACCTTTTGGCGCTCCACCGGGGAAAGGGCAAGAACCCCTCACAATCACCACGATCGGAGCCGGAGACAATCACCACCCTCCGCTCGACGATCCTCGCTGCTCCAAACCATCTAGGTGGTGGCAACCACCAAGAGTAACAAGCGATTCCCACAGTGAAACACGAACACCAAGTGCCTCTAGATGCAAACACTTAAGCAATGCACTTGGATTCTCTCCCAATCTCACAAAGATGATGAATCAATGATGGAGATGAGTGGAAGGGCTTTGGCTAAGCTCATAAGGTTGCTATGTCAATGCAAATGGCCAAGAGAGTGAGCTTGAATCGGTCATGGGGATTAAATAGAAGCCCCCACGAAATAGAGCCGTTGTACCCCTTCACTAGGTACAGCGCGGGGTGACCGGACGCTCCGGTCCGATCGACCGGACGCTGGCCCTCAGCGTCTGGTCACGTGATTCACGCCACGTGTCCCCTGCTTCAAATACTGTTCGTTAGATTTCAACGGTCATTAGTTGACCGGACGCGTCAGTTAGAAAGTGACCGGACGCTGGACCTCAGCGTCTGGTCATTTCCAGAAAGGTTCCAGAAACGTATTTTGCCGACCGGACTCGTCCGGTCATGCTTGACCGGACCCTGCCAGCGTCCGGTCAGACGATGTCTCCTTTGTGCGCCTCACATCAGCATACGTCAGCACTGACCGGACGCACCCTGCCAGCGTCCGGTCACATAGTGACCTAGCGTCCGATCGTTTGACCGACGCCAGCGTCTTCGCTGATACATCTGACCGGACGCGCCGGTCCAACCGTGGCTAGCGTTCGGTTACTCCCAGTGAGCTCCATTTTTCTGTCTAGGGCGCCGGTGGCACCGTCGGACTGTCCGCACTCTACGGGCGGACACTCCACCGGTGGAGTTTCTTACCCTTGCACCCAAACTTCACCACCCTTGATCAAATGTGCCAACCACCAAGTGTATCACCTTGTGCACATGTGTTAGCATATTTTCACAAACATTTTCAAGGATGTTAGCACTCCACTAGATCCTAAATGCATATGCAATGAGTTAGAGCATCTAGTGGCACTTTGATAACTACATTTCGATACGAGTATCACCCCTCTTAATAGTACGGCTATCAATCCTAAATATGATCATACTCTCTAAGTGTCTTGATCATCAAAACAAAATAGCTCCTATGGTATATACATTTGCCTTGAGCTTTTTGTTTTTCTCTTTCTTCTTTCCAAGTCCAAGCACTTGATCATCATCATGGCATCATCATCATGTTATGATCTTCATTTGCTTCACCACTTGGAGTGTGCTACCTATCTCATGATCACTTGATAAACTAGGTTAGCACTTAGGGTTTCATCCATTCATCAAAACCAAATTAGAGCTTTCACCTTTGCAACTTCATATTGGACCAGATTGTACACGTCAGAGGCGCCTACCATGACCGAGAGTCTGAGTTAGGTACAAATCCTCAGTACCAAACCTTCGTGAGACTGAAAGACTAGCTCTAGGACGTTGATAACAATGTGTATGGAATTTATATATTTAATGATGGATTGTATATATTCTTGTGAATTAGACTTGTAATTGTAGTTTATAGAATACTCTTGTGCTTGTAGTAGCGGTCGCGGGGCGTTCGGCAACGCGAACAATGGTCGCGGGGCGTTCGGCAACGTGAACGCGGTTCGGAACGCTGGTCGCGGGGCGTTCGGCAACGCGAACGCGGTTCGAAATGTTGGTCGCGGGGCGTTCGGTAACACGAACGCGGTTCGAAACGTTGGTCGTGGGACGTTCGGCAACGCGATTTTGAATTGTAAATTTGAATTTTTTTTACGGAAAAACGTAATGTACGGGCGGTTCTAGATTGAACCGCCCCTACAAATACCTATTTGTAGGGATTTGTAGGGGCGGCTGGTAATACGAGTCGCCCCTACAAATCGATTTGTAGGAGCGGCCTAGGAACCGTCCCTACAAATGCATGATTTGTAGAGACCCTTACGTAGGGGCGGCTTGGCAAACTGCCTCTACAAAGGGTTACCAGCCGCCCGTAGAAATGCTTTTTGTAGCAGTGAAAGGAAGAGATTTGTTACCGTAGCAGATCGATGGATGGATGCTTGATCCCTCGAGGCGTGCGAAGCGGAGCGGCAGA
This sequence comes from Miscanthus floridulus, assembly GCF_019320115.1. Classification (NCBI taxonomy): domain Eukaryota; kingdom Viridiplantae; phylum Streptophyta; class Magnoliopsida; order Poales; family Poaceae; genus Miscanthus; species Miscanthus floridulus. The sequence goes on along the minus strand of NC_089587.1, from coordinate 57,928,706 downwards.
GAACGAAGCAGAGCAGAGCAAGGCAGAGGCGAAAGGAAAGCTTGGGTTTTGGTGCATGCTTTCATATATAGGCCGGTCGCATGCTCATGCGCGGCAGCGTCGTGGCCCGTGGCAATCGGGAAAGACGCCCCGGGCCCGGGATCTTGATCACTACTGGATGGGCCCACCCGCGCCGCGATTGACATCCTGCGCGTTGGGGAGGAAGCTGCTGGGAGTCTTGTCTAGCAGGAAAATCCAGAATATATTGATGCAGAATCCATAAAGAAGGGTATGACAGGCAACAATCAAGATTGGATAATCCAGGAAAAAAATAATATGACGCAAAAATGTTTTTTCTCTGTCTTGGCCCTGAACGCAAAAAAAATAATATGACGCAAAAAAAATCACTCCGCCAGCTGCGGGACCAGGCAACCAATCACCATCTCCCTTCAGCCTGGCCGGAAGGAGCCCAACAACCAATCACGCTCACATGCATGCGTCGGGCCTGGCCAACCGGAGCCTGGGCTCCCTCATGCGAGCCAGGTTCAGCACGGAATCTAACCAAACGCCCAGTGCGGCGCGCAATTTGGCATCTCCGTGAGATTGAGAAGACGGCCGGGCCGGGAGATTGCTGAGTTGCTGATGATGTTGGAGATGCTGACCTGCTGTCGTCAGTCCCAGTGACGTTCGCTCGATGACCTCATCCATGACAATTTTTTTTCTTCTACATGGAGGCTACTAGTAGTAGGCAACCGGCTACGTGTGTGCAGGTAGGATACCAATTCCAACACTGACTGGGCGGCGTCCAATGCGGCGGTTTATACTGGCCCCGTTCGCTTGGAGGAATCTGAAGGAATTTGTAAGAGGAAAACACTGCTCCGGATGGAAAAAGAAGCAGATCAAGCCGGGTTTAAGGGCACGCGAATGGGGCCAAAGTACAACGACGGGTGGTGCCGTGCCGGCGTTGCAAAAAGCTTGCAATCAGGGGCAGAGCTACAGGGTATGCCAGGTATGCACCGGCATACCCTGCAGATCCAGTAATAGCTTTCATGTATATACATTAGTATTTGTAAAAAAAGACCGTATCTGCATCATGGAAAACGAACGCAGCAGCTGCTCCTTGCCAAGAGATGATGGACTTTCCTGGTTTCCACGCCCACGCGGCCATACGGACGGGAAGCCCAGGTCCTGCCCACGCGGCCATAAGGACGCCAGGCGGAAATTCGGAAAGTCAAGGTCCAGTCCTTAGAACGCGCAATTCCTGACCGCCGACGCCTGGACTTTCTATTGATCTACTAGTATCGCAGATTAGAGTCTCGCCCGCTAGCCGCCGTCTCGAGGCTTGAATCTTCGCGGCGCCGACTACCGAGTACGTGACATGGAGGATCGGCCTAATGCGCGTGCACGATTAACGTGCATATATAGTCCGACTGCCTGAGCCACCGCGGTGAGAATCAATCTCTTTTTTTACTATTCATCTTTCTATAGAAAGATCATGTTTATATCCATGGCTAATATTATCCAGTCATCAATAATATGCAGTGAGGTCGGAGATTTGATCAACATCAGAGACAACCGAAATTGATCAATAATTTAGTATCATGTGAGTGTTTGTGTCATCACATATGAGGATAGCGGATTCAATCCGTGCACTTGCAATTTGTTTAATTGTTTGGTACTGTGTTTTTAATAATTGTGTAGTTATCAAGAGAGACGGAGATATTGCATCCCTTTTTAATAATTGGCTGAAAAGAAGGTGATATCATCAATGCATTCATGTCCCATAGAAAGTGTCGGCTAAAAAAGTCAGATAAGTAGTATTGTAAGTCTCTTACTCTCTTTTATGCATATATTTAGAGCTATCATTATGATGCCTGAACTATTCATATTGTAATGTTGTGGATGTTTTTCAACTTAATCTTCAAATTTAAAACTTATCGTGTTATTTAGTGTATATATGCCAAATTACATTGCAAATTTCATAATTGTTACTGAATTATCAAATGATTTTATCAATTTATATATGAAATTTATTTGACGGCACACCCTGATCTAAAATCCTACATTCGTCACTGCTTCCAATGGTTCCGTCCACCGGTTTGTTTATCGGCTGCGTTGCGGCGGCATTCCACGTTCGGCGTCCACGGTAGGCAGGCAGCAGCCAGCAGTGGAATCGTTCCACTTCCATTCCATCTCGTGAAAGACCTGCACGACAGCAATCGAAATAGAGGAGGAGATAAGAGAAAGCGAGAAATCTGATTGTTTCCAGCCCGCTAAACTAATACAATCCGCCACTTGCGTGCAGAAGCATCAAGCATGCATGATGCATGACAGTAAAGGGGAGGAAATTGTGGCAAAGGAAGATGATAAAGGGGTAAGTAGTAGCTTAGTGTTGCGCCGCTGGTCATCGGAGAGACGACGACTGAGACAGTGAAACGATGGCAAAAGGATTGGTTGTGCTGGTTTCGATTTGGAGAGATAGCGACAGGTGTCATCGACACAGATGTACTCTAAAGGGTATCGAACAACCATCAAGGAATTGGTAGATCGTGCTGCGTTTTGGCGATAGCGACAGACGTCAGCCGACACAGATATAAAGGGAAGGACAAAGCAGAGGTTTGTTTGTGCTCGTCCTTGGGATAGATAGACGCGACTTATTTCGCTAGGAGAAATAAACGATGGCAAATTAAAGAAAGATGAGAAACGAATCGGATACATTATTAGGCTGTGTTTAGTTTGCGAAATGAAAAAATTTTGAAGGCACATTGGATGTTTTGGGAATGTTAGAAGGGGTTTCGGATACTAATAAAAAAACTAATTGCATAGCTCGCCTGGAAACTGCGAGACGAATTTATTAAGGCTAATTAAGCCATCGTTAGCTCATGTTGGTTACTGTAGCACTTATGGCTAATCATGAACTAATGAGTCTTAAAACATTCGTCTCGCGATTTCCAACCAAACTGTACAATTAGTTTTTTTCGTCTATATTTAATACTCCATGCATGTGCCGCAAGATTCGATGTGATAGTTTGGGGTGAAAATTTTTGGGAACTAAACCAAACCTTAGTTATGGTCTTTGGGAGGGAGGAAGGAAGGAATATAGAATATCAAAGAAAAAAAGGTTGCATAATTGTTGGCTTTCAGCCTGTTCGTTTAGTCGTGTTTGGTTTATAAGTCATGGTTTATCAGTCAACGAATAGTATTTTTCTCTCATACCAAATTAGCCAACAGTATTTTCAGCCATGGCTTATCAGCCAAACAAGCCTAAACGAATAGGATGTGTGCCTTTGTGGTCTGAGGAATGGTACCAATACGAGAATTCATTCGTTGCAGAATTTCTTTGGAAAATTGTGTCTGATTTGGCTCAAGTTTATTGTTATGCTAGCTAGCAGGACTGTATAAACTGGGTTCTACCTTCATGCTCTGACCTCTGGACCAGCTAGCACATCAACGAGGAAACTCGTTACCAAGACACGGAGGATATACGCTGATTTCGTGATCGAGCTATTTAAGAGAAGCAAATAGACGAGTGCTCTACTATCTAGCATTCACGTACGTCAGTTTCTATTTTCCTCTACAAATATTATTGCTGTATATAAAAGTACGGCTTATAAGCCAAGCGAACAGGATGTTTATTAAAACATTTAGAATTACAATATCTTTCTTAAACTCATCTAGTCAGAGAATTGTTGCATATAAAATTTACTGCATTACCACTGGTGTTAGGCCTAGAAAGTTTCAACTAGACATGGAAGTTAGGAGGAATTCTACATATCTAATGCTTAAACATTTATTTTCTCTTAAGGCACCATTCACTACTTTCATGCATGCTCAATATCCTAGGGCTGAAGGTACTCAGTTGCTTTTAGCTGATGATCATTGGACTATGGCAGAAAAAGTGCTTAAATTTTATGAACTGTTTTATGATTCTACAGTTGCATTGTCTGGTGTGTACTATCCTACATCTACACTTATGATTCATTATTTTGTTAAGATTGCTATACACCTAAAGAAATATGCTAATGATAGTCACATCAGACCTGTGGTTCAATCTATGATAAACAAATATAATAAATACTAGAGGGACATACTTTTGCTTTATTCTTTTGCATTTATCCTGGATCCTAGAGCTAAAATAAAAGGTTTCAATAGAGTGCTTAAGAGGTTGGGTAACCTTACTGGTACAAATTATACTACTTATCAGTTGGGCACTAGAGCTCGACTTACTAATGTCTACAATAAGTATGAGGAGAAATATGGAGCTGTTCGATTGAGGAGGACTGTCCCTCCTAACCTATCTGGTAAGAAAAAGTCTGCTTGGGATGAAATTTATGATGATGATGATGTTTGTGGTTCTGCTGGTGGTATGCATCCTCTAGCTGCTACTCTAAGCATGACTAGAGATACCTCTGCAACTGTTGTAACACCCTAGGTGTTAGACTTGCATAGTTTGAATTGCATTGCATGAGCATGAGCATCGAGCATTCATATATAAGCTTTTACAATTGAAACATGTGATTGAAACATATGAAACATGCTTGTTATTTTATGTTTACTTATATATATGCATATGATCATGAGTGAATACATGTAAATGGTTGATGTGAGTCACTAAAACATCTTAGCTACACTTAGGATGACTAGTGGAACAATGTTCATAAAGGTCACTTTGCATGATCAAGTCCTTAAGTGATGCTATGTATGTTGACCCGGAAAGCTTTATGTGTAACCAATGTATGAAATGATTGTGTGACCCTAGGAATAGCTTAAATATGTTTGGAATGTCATTAGAAACAACTTTGGTATTCATGGCTAGGGCTAATTTGGTCACTAGGTCATAGTTTAAGTGTATACCATCATTTGAATGTAGTAGGTTTGACCTAGTTTGAACTATGTCATACAGGCCTTGCATGGATGTGATCACTAAAGCAAAGTTGTAGTATTTGATGAGGGGAACAACTTTTATTTTTGGGTCATAGACTAGTTTAGCTCCTAACATGCTTCAAATTGGCTCACAAAAATCAGCTTTGCACTGTTTTCAACACTTAAAATTTTTTCTAAGTCATGCTTCACTGACAGTTTGACAAGCTCAACTTTGGGTTGACTTTACTCGGTATTGGTTGAGAATTAGCACGTGGTCCTTCAATAAGAATTGTAGCTGGTACTTAGAGATACAAGTTTTGTTCAATTCGTTTGCACTAAGGAGCTACGGATTAAGAGTTTGATCGCTGGCAAATCGCGTCATCAGGCTCCGTTTTGGGGCTCTGATGGTGACCAACAGTGGCCGACCGGCGCCAGAGCATGAACGTCGCGTGGAGGAAATGAGGCCGCGCATCGCCGGCATCTTGCCCAACGCGGCCACGTAGGGCCAGAGCGCACTACATCGCGCCCCGCACTCGCCCGCTACCTCTCCGCGCTCTCATTTCGCTCTCTGCCTCCTTCGCTTCCAGCAGCAGCCGCCAAAGCGCCAAGCTCGCCGTCGTCGCCATTGCCGGCACCAGCTCGCTCCACCTCGCTCGTTCGCAACCGCAGCCACTCCACCATAATCCCACCGTCTCACCATGCTCGCATTGCTCGCTATCCACGCACGGTAAGGCTTCCGTGCTACATTTGCCCTCGCCATTGCTTTGCCGTCGTACTCTGTCGTCGTGGCCGCACCGCCTCCCACAGCCATTCGTCGTAATAGTTGGTGCGATAGCTTCGTCGTAGCTTGTGGATGCTTGGCCAAGCCTTAGATCGAGTCATCGTGGTCACCTCTGGCATATCGCCATCGAGCCGCGCCGCCATGCCGCCATTACCGCCACCATCGTGCTTAGCTCCGTTAATTGGTCCAATTAGCTAGCTAGTTGTGTTCGTAATGTCTTGCTGATCGTCGTGGTACCGGCGATGTCACCGAAAAAGCTCGTCGTCGGAGAACTCTAGCCGAGCCACGTCTAGCAGCGCACTCCTCTGTTTTTTTGCTTCGCTGACGCGTGGGTCCGTCGGACCGATGGGTCCCTGCTGTCAGCGACTGCGGATATTAAAGATAGTTCATTTGTTTTCAGATTTGATGCAAACTTTGAAAAATGATAAGTGGAGTTGTAGAGATCCTAATCTTGTGAAACAAATTTTGTTATGTTCCTTATGAAGTGTAGTGTTTTTTAAAAATATGATATATATAGTTTCTGATATTTTTATAGGGGATTTAAATGCATTTAGATAAATGCTTTTTGTATGTTTACAATTTTGTAAAATAGATATCTTGAGCTAGAAAACTCCTAAAATTTTGATTCCAATTTTGTAGGTTTTGTATTTACATGCTCTAGCTAGGAAAAATAATAAGCTTGCTGTAAACTTGATTTAAATATAGGTCTTTCTATTTATTTATTAATAAATGGTATTTTCTAAGGAAATTTGTAGGGATAAAAATATGTAATATATTGCTATGCAAATTTTTGTACAACAGTATGGCACTAATGTGGACCTAGAAAAAATATATAATCTGCTTGCTTGACACTTTTCTATAGGGTTTTCCATTTTCACTAAATTAACCCTTGCTAGTTTATCATTTTCGCGTAGGAAGTTATACATGTGCAAATGGTATGAAATTTTCACAGTAGCCTATTGTGAGCATTAGGAGTCTACTGTAATTTTCTGAGAATTTATTATGCACATTGGGTATATATTTATTATTTAACCTAATTATCTAGTTAAATTGATAAAGGCATTTAAATGAATAGTTTGGGATTGGACATTATGTTTTCCTGAGTTTATTTGATGTCATTGAACTGTTGGTATGCTTGGTGAGGTCAAATTTGGAATGTTTATATGCAGTAAAAATATCGTTGCTTTATAATTCGGGTGAGAATGGTTTTCAGACAGATTCTGTGGTTTGGTATGTTGCCTGGTAAAAATGATGTTTGCAGTAAAAATGGTTAATAACAAAGTTGTAGGTAACTTCTTCATATATCTTGTGTTAAAATTTCAGGATAATAGGCTAAAGGGTTTAGGAGTTATAGCTGCTTAAAGTTAGTATTTCGAAATGCTCGCTCTCTGGAATTTCTGGACAGCGCTGGATTGATTGCCTATGTTGGTTAGGATATAATGTGAATTAGCTTTTGGTGATTAAATAAGAGTTGTAGACAATTTTATAAGATTTCCAGAAAGTCCAAGATCACAGTATTTGGATAAGTAGAACTTCAGTTATGAGTAAAACAAGTAGCTGTAGTTTTATGGTGTAGTAAATGAATTGTTGAAGTGTTTGATTAAGTAATCAAGAAGAGACATGCACATACTCAGTAAAATGTGATGCACTTGTTATTACTTTAACACCATGCTATTAAGAATACTTACAAGAATGCATTCATCATGGGTCATCATACTATACTTGTCAGCATATATGCATTCGCAATATCTTATGCCATATTTATGCATCTAGGACCGATAGAGGAGATAACGTTACTGCAGTTCAACGAAGGAGAGGAAAGGACCAGCAGGAGATTCCTCAAGCCGCAGCTCCCGAAGGCGAGGAGTATACCTCAGAAGAGGTTCCGGAGTGCCCTGACCACCGTCCCACTTCTTTTCTGAAAGGCAAGCCTCAGAGCATTCTAAGTCTCCCAATGTTTTATAAAATATTACTCGAGTCCTTTTATGATTGATGCATTAGGTTATCAGAGTTGATTGGAACCACTTGATGCATATAATTTCCTTGTCCAAAAATACACCTTTAACCCTGTGTAGGTCCAGGATCGAATATATGCTTAGCCCTGCTTAGACCAGTAGAAGTCAAGTGATTTCCTGTCACCTGCGAGATATAGGTGGATACCAAAGCACGGTTGGCTATATTAGCTATCGTGGAAAAGAACCATGGGGAAAAAGTAAATGGAGGCCGGACGGAGTCTATGGTAGGTTGACTCATGTGATTCCGTCTGTGCCGATTAAGGACCGTACCGTTGTTGGCACTTCTGATAAGATTGAACGCATGCCTATCACTTAGCTGACCGGATAACTCGTTTCGACCACGAAGCCGAGTAGCTCAACTCGGACCAGGCCCCGCTCTGTCAAAGTGCGCACTCTAGATGGTAGTAATGATGTGTGGGGAGCCAGACGTGAGCCCAAGGGCAGGCTGGGCCTAAACGTCCTAGCAGTTGGTTGTCCCTGATTGTGCGGCGCTGGGCGAACCCGCGACATATGTACTTGAGTTGTACCAAAGGTGACCTAAGGTGACCGTTGATCTGGTCCGCCTGGGTTTGTGTTAGGAATAAAGTCCCAGCTGGTTGAAATTGATTCGAATCACCGTCTCTCCCGGATAGTGAGAAACTTGGCTAGCTCCAACATCGTAGTAATGGTATTATAGAATATGATGGTTTGGATAAACATGGAATTACTATACCTGCTATGGTTACTATTGTATGCTCTTAAAATGATATACCACATGTTTGGCACAGGATAGTTGCTAATTTAGAGATGGATAGTTATAAATAACTTAATATTGGAATTATAATTGTATAACTAAGTTAATCGCTTTTTATGCAAATGTTGTCAAGCTACCTCCACTTATACATACTTGCATAATCCTTGGAGTCAATTTATTTCTAGTTTATGACGGGTAAGTCTAGCTGAGTACCTTTTCATACTCAGGGTTTTATTTCCATTGTTGTAGATGGCACCGTGTATCATGGGTATTACAAGAGTTGCTTCTATCCCGCTGTGGATGAGGAGTAAGCCTTAGGCAGGCTTCTTTACTAATCCCTCTATATGCTTTTGTGGACTATGATCGTATGTTGGCACTGTATTAAACTATATTGGCAAATGCTACTTTCGAACTTAATTTGCTTCCGCTATTATCTATCAAACTTGGTTTGTAATAACTCTATTTCATACTCTGATGATGGAAATATATCTGCAAACTTTATGTAATATGTGACATGTATGTTGAATCATGTACGATCTTGGTTGTTTGTGGATCGTTTATCGAGACCCGTCATGGTACTCGACAGACTACCAGGTTTATATGGGCTCAAGTATAACAGTGCGACCGCTTGTGGGCTACCATTGTACTTGTGCTCTTATAAATTGGTTGGTTCTGCGACAGCTGGCATCTGAGCAAGATTCAACATTAATTGCCACTTATGTATTTAAAACAAAAGTTTTTGTTTTCCAAAACCCTTTTCTAGCAACTAATAGCTATATAAATATGTATTTGGAATCTAATGTGTGCCAGTGATCACTTTCCTTATGCCCAAATTAAGGACTATTAGGTGGCTATTTAAGTACTAACTTGGGGGTTTTATTTTCGTCGTCCATACGGCGTGCTATTGTATGGATGCCATTCACTTGAATGGTAATGTATGGATCAAATGCCTCTACTCCAAGGTAAGAAGGTAAGTTGATGAGTGGCATGACCGGAAGGTGTGAGCGTGCGGTTGGGGAGAGTTAGCTTTGATACGGCTATGTATGCATGCTTGCATGTGTATATGGTGCGTATTTAATTGTGGGTATAAATTGTCATCAGATAGCTTTGATATGGAAGTATATGTATGGGTATACATATATGGAAGTATTTAGATTTACATTCTGCATATATAATTGTGGGGTTGGGCTAAAATGAAACTCTTACGTAGGTACACTAACAACGAAACGTGTAGCTCAACTAGTTACGCTATATATGAGAGAACGTATGTATGCCACCGTGTATGCCGTTAGAAATAATTTTTTCCTAAGTTTGTGAGGACGTACGGAACGTGCATGCATCATGATAATAATTAATCAATACTTGCATTGTTCCTCCCCTTATAAATTTCTTACTCGGTTATGTAACTCTTATCCATTATGGCCTTGTCTCACAAAGATTGTACATGTTGATGGTACAGATGGTAGCACCAGTTGGATGTGAGAATTTCCTGATGGTGTTCGGAACTCCTGCTTTGCTTTGGAGAGTTTTGCACTTTGCGGGGTATCATGAGCCACCTCTCTATCATTGGAATGAAGAGTACCTGGAGGGACAGCCATGGTATGAGGTGCAGCTAACCATACTAGCCCGCACACAAGCACCTTTTTGGCAGGAGTGGAAGGCGGAATCCGAAGGGAAAATTCTTCGGAGGCTGCCCAAATGGTGGCCTTTGAGGTTTTGAGTCAGATCTGTCAGCAGCATGGGGATGCACTTACCGGCAGTGTCGCTGGTATGTTTCCTCGGGTGGATCCATCCATATCAATGTGGGAACAACACAACCAAAATGCATTGATCCAAGATCGGAATGAGCGGACTAATAGCTCTAGTCCCACTATGAGTGCCATGTTTGCGGTGATGAAGATGTTTTGTACACGCCAGGACACCAGAAAATTCTAGCAGGAATCATACACCACTTGCAAGGACAAGCTCATGAGAGCTGAAGCCACACAATGCAAGCTCAAGAAGCGTGTGCGCAGGCATAAGAAAGCAGCAAGTGAAGCCCGATGGGAATCTGACCAAGCCTATGCAGCTTTGGGTAATCTCCATACCCAAATGGAGCAAGTGGATCAACAGAGAGCAGTAGCCCAAGAAGCAAGAGCTGATGATCAAGCATTGCTTGCAGGACTGCGGGAGCAGCTGGAGGCCGCCCGTGCCGAGGCGTCCATAGCTACGCGCCAGCGGGACACAGCAAACAACCGTTCCACTGCAGCAAGAATAGAAGGAGATAGGCACCGTGCCATAAGTACCGCACAGGGCCGTGCTGAAAGGGGCTTACATCAGCAGCTTGCACAAGCTCAGCTTCGAGTGATGGACCTTCAGCATGAAGTGCATTATCTAAACAACCAGCTGAACCCAATCCTTAATGGGGAAGAAGATGGTCCAAATATGGAGGAAGATGACGATGAGGATGAGGAAGAAGTGGAGCCAGAGGAGGGAGATGATCCTATCTCTGACCTCGACAGTGATCATAATGAGGATTAGATTGCTTAGTGACTAGTGGAAATGTTTGATGTATCATCGCTATCTATGTAATGGACCTGTAGTTTGAGTTTGGTATTGGTGATTGGACTATCATGTAATATTCGTATTTGCATGTATCTAACGTTTGGTTAAACGCTAATGCAATTCCAGTTCATTTATCAGTGATCATGATTTGAATGTTAACGCGCTATGAGTCCGATAAGTGATCAAATTAGTGGTGTCATGTTGCGAGAATGAATTATTATGCCTCTATTCTTATTGTATGAATTTAAGATTCTCTCCAGTAATTTCAGTTTGGTATGATTATAAAATTCATTTGCAATCTCCTGACATCATCCAATAATCACTTATTGTTGCAACTTTGTAGATGACTCGCACCCGTGTAGGAGCTAGCAGCAGCCATGATGGCAACGACGGTGACTTACCACCACCACCACCGCCACCGCCATCTACTCAGGAGTTCTTTGCCCAATTCTTGGGAAACCAAAGGACAATGGAGGAAGCTCTGTGCCTCATTGCGCATAACACGGCTCGTGCCCACCCACCGCAACAAGGGCCTGAGCCAAACCAGCGCAGTACCTTCAAGGAATGTCTGGATACAAAGCCTCCTATCTTCAAGGTGGCAGAGGAACTGCTACAGGCGGACGAGTGGCTCAACACTATTGAGCAAAAGTTTCGTCTGCTAAGGGTCACCGAGCACCAAAAGGCTGAGTATGTGTCCCATCAGTTGCAAGGACCGGCAGGGATCTGGTGGACACATTTCTTGTCCTCTCTACCTGTTAATGCACATGTAACATGGGAGCAGTTCAAGTTGGCCTTTCGGGGACATCACATTCCCCCAGGGCTGATGCGTATGAAGGCGGCTGAATTTATGAGGCTCACACAAGGGACTAAGACCCTCACTAAATACATGCATGCTTTCAACAACCTATCCAGGTATGCCCTAGGTTTTGTCGATACCGAAGAGAAGAAGATAGAGAGCTTCAAGCGGGGTCTTGGCACAAAGCTGATGAAGACTATGGCCAATTCCAGGTGCACCACCTAGAATGAGTTTATTAGTGATGCTTTGACCCAAGAAAACCATAACAATATGCATGCGGCAGCTAAGGGCCTCAAGAGGGCAATTGAGGCATGTGCCTTCGAATCTTCACAGTCCAGAGCTCCTATAACAGCTAGACCATAGTTCCACCCACCTGCACCTAAGTTTAGGCCTCCGCCACCAAAAGCTCAGAACAACAGGCCTCAGAAAGTGTTTCGTAAGGCGTTCACTATTGCCTTACCCAAAGGGAATGGCGGCCAGGGAAGCTCCATAGGACCTAGGAGTAATCAACCTTGCTACAACTACAATCAAGTGGGTCATTGGGCCAAAGAATGGGTGTGGGGGCTACGACCCCGGATACCCACGGCAGGTCACATGGGCTATGCCTCTAGGGGTGGCCCAGCCCGCAAGAAGGAGCCTTGCGGGGCACGATTCTGCTCGGCGACCCCCGCAAGGCATGGAGAGGATATCCTGAAGATGTTACGAGATCTGATAGGATACGTACGATCCCATGTTTCTTGTAATCTGTTATTACTTTCCGGTTATCTCTTAGATCTAACCGACTTGTAACCTTGCCCCCAGACTATATAAGGCGGGCAGGGACCCCCTACTGAATTCATGGCAAATCATACGATAGCTAATACAAACCAACAGACCACAGGAGTAAGGTATTACATCATACTGATGGCCTGAACCTGTATAACTCGTGTGTCTCTATTGCCTTCTTGTTCTTGATTACACGCTCCTCTGTCGATCAATCTACCATCGCGGGATACCCCTCGGTGGACTATCGATGATATTCTATCGATAGTTGGCGCGCCAGGTAGGGGTGTGCGTGCTGTTTCCTTAGTCGAACAAGATGGTTTTTTTCCGCAGGCTCTTCGTCCCTCCCGCAGCCCGGCCAGATCTTCACGGTCGGATCCATCACGTGGGTCATCAACGCCGACAGAGTTGGAGAGCTTCTCGAGTCGGTGCAGATCTGTCCTGCACCGACCACCCTCGCACCTACAACCGCAGATCCAATCTCAGAACCACTTCCGGGGTCGACTCCATCAGCCACCCGCCGCTCGCTTCCTTGCTACCAGAGGAGGCATGTCAACAATGACGATCTGATCGAATCTATCGATCGGGTTGGCCTGAAACTCGCCGATTGCCTCTCCATTGCTGAGTCGGCTCTAGACACCCTTGTTCAGCACCGAGCACCCTCCGATCCCGATCTGTCGATGTTCAATGCTCGGCAAACTCCAGGGCTCGCCGCCCTGCCCTTTGGGCTCGCCAACACCGCAGCTACATATCAGGATGCCCTGAGGGGCAAATTCACCGACCAGCTCACCGACCAGCTTCCACCAACCGTCAACATGCTGCACGCCGGTCGGGGTCTCGGAGCATCTCTCCAAACTATCCTTGAGGAAAATCCGGACTCCAAATCTCAAGGATCCACCGAGCCCCTCGCTGAGACCTTCACCAAGCAACCTCCTCTCCTGCCTTTCTGGGGTGGCGCAATCTTTAACGTCAGTATCGACAGCCCCCCTCGGAACAGCGAAACAGATGAGGAACGCGCCGCCCATGAAAACAGGAACACCAACCGCGCGCAACGGCATGATAACGAACGCACCATTGCGATGGCCGAGGCCGCTCATGACAACTAGTTTGATTCACAAGGAAGGCCTCTCCATCGCAACCTCAACGAAGAATTCTTCCGCGTTGATGGCCAGGATGTTTTCAAGACTCCAAGCGCCAATCTGGCCATGGCCGCCAACGAACTTGCTCACCTCCTGTAGACGCCCGAGCTCGCCAAGGTCGCCGCTATGCTTAAAGCGGCACACTGTCAAGTTAACAAGATCCGAGAAGTTCAGAGACCTTCATGCTCCACAAGCGTGATCCACCGATCAGCCGATCCTAGATCTAATCACTGCCCTAGTTAAAGCCGCTTCGCCGACTAGTCACTACCTCCCCAGGGGGGAGTTGGAGGCCACCATGCCGAGCATCATCGCCAACATGACCAAGAGGTCAAACAGGACGCCCGAGTGCACCTCAGTAACCTTCGGGATGCACGATGGCGTATCGATCAACGACGTTTCGAGTGCCATGAAGATGAAGTACGACATCGCCAGGAGTACGAGCAAGAGTACGGTAACCCGGACTCAGCTCTGGAGCCGATCGTCGCCGACAATACTGCCGATGTCGGCCCCGATAGCCCGGAAGGGCCCCCTGCGTTCACCAGGGCACTCCGAACGCTCCAGTGGCCCCGTGGTTTCAAAATCACCAGAGTCGAGCCCTACGAAGGAAGGATGAACCCAACTCAGTGGTTGCAGGCTTACGCCACCGCCGTCTACGCCGCCGGAGGAGACACCAACGTCATGGTGAACTATCTCCCTGTCATGCTCACGCCAGCCACCATGAGCTGGTTCACAAGCCTCACCCCGGACTCTATCGGCTCTTGGGAAGATCTGAAGAGAGTCTTCACCGACAACTACATGGCCACATACAGGCGGCCGGGCACCAAGCATGATCTCAACCGCATCAACCAAAAGCCGTCCGAACTACTCCGCAGCTACATCAGACGCTTCTCTGAGATGAGGAATTCTATTCCCAACATCACGGAGGCCGAAGTCATCACCGCCTTCGTCCGAGACTTCATCACCGAGAACTCCTATTCTAAGTTCAACAGAAAGCCACCTATCGCCATCGGCGAGATGATCACAACCGCCAACCAGTACGCCGACGCCGAGGAAGCGGAGGTGCGTTTTAACGAAGATACGGGCACTAATCACCCGCCTCGCCGACACGACGACCGCAACGATGACCGACAGCACAACATTCGCCGCCACGACGATCGCAACGACAACCGACAGTACAACGATCGCCGCTACGACGACCGTAGTTTCCATCGGGACAGCGGACGTGATCGGCCAGATGGATTCAAGCCTGGTCAGAATCGCCGGCGCCGACCAGATCACTTTGTTGCCAACGTCAATGAGCCGCGCGCAAAACGTAACTACGATGAGCAGTACAAGAAGATCCTCGATGGTCCGTGCCCCCTGCACAAGAATGCCAAACACAAGATGAAAGATTGCCTTGGTTTGGCTAAGGAGTTCCAGGAGAAAAAGTACAACGACGACAATGGTGGGAACGGAGGACGCCGACCACCTGGGGATAATAATAATGCCTTCCAGGACCACGACAAGGTGGTCGCCACCATCTTTGAGGGTTTCGCCTCCAACGAGAGCAGAAGGGAACGGAAAGCTCGCCGCCCGACGAGTGCTCGCCGTCGTTTCAGAAGAAACTACCGCCAACCCCAGCTATCGCCCGTGGTCCGAAATCTCCATCACCTTCAGCAGGGCCGACCTAGTGGGCGGACATACCCTACACAGGGCGTTTTCCCCTCGTCCTTGACGCGACTGTCCAGAAGGTGCTCTTCAGAAAAGTCCTCGTCGACGGTGGGAGCGCTTTGAATCTACTCTTCGCCAGGGCCCTAAGGGAGCTCGGCCTCAGGACAACAGACCTTACGCCCTCAGACTCCTCCTTCTGGGGCGTGGTACCTAGTAGGGCATCCAGACCACTTGGGGAAATTACCCTACCAGTACAGTTCGGCACGGCAACCAACTACCGAGTGGAGCATATCAACTTTTATGTCGCCGACTTCGACATCGCCTACCACGCCATACTAGGGCGTCCGGCTCTAACCAAGTTCATGGCCGTTCCGCACTATGCGTATTTGGTGTTGAAGATGCCTTCGCCTGCAGGAGTCCTGTCTCTGCGGGCCAACCTCTCCGTCGCCTACGTCTGCGAGACAGAAAGTCTCGCCCTCGCCGAAGCCACCGACCTCTCCATCTAGATGGCCAACGTGGTCGCCGAAAGCCAAGACCAGCATCTGCTAACGACATGGAGATCCCAGAGCCTCCCCAGGCCTCTGCCAAGTCCAAGGAAGTCAAGGAGATCGGCCTCGGCCTCGACGACCCTTCCAAGATGGTGAAAATTGGGGCTCACCTTGACCCCAAATAGGAAAGCGCGCTCGTCTCCTTCCTACGTGCCAACGCCGATGTGTTTGCTTGGAAACCTGCAGACATGCCGGGGGTACCGCGGGAGAAGATCGAGCACTCCTTGAATGTCTCGCCGACCGCTAAACCGATCAAGCAGAAACTTTGCCGATTCGCGCTGGACAAAAGGAGGCTATTAGGGTAGAAATAAAACTGGCTCTTAGCTGCCGGATTTATAAAAGAAGTGTATCATCCAGATTGGTTAGCTAATCCTGTTCTTGTTAAGAAAAAGAATAAAGAATGGAGAATGTGTGTTGATTATACTGATCTTAACAAACACTGCCCTAAAGACCCCTTTGGCCTGCCTCGGATAGACGAGGTTGTAGACTCCACCGCCGGCTACGAATTGCTCTCCTTTCTTGACTGTTACTCTGGCTACCATCAAATCTCCCTCAAGAAGGAAGACCAGGTCAAAACATCTTTCATTACGCCTTTCGGTGCATACTGCTACACCACCATATCCTTCGGACTAAAGAACGCTGGAGCCACCTACCAAAGGGCTATCCAGACGTGCCTCGACCAATAGATTGGCCATAACGTCAAGGCCTACATCGACGACGTGGTCATCAAGACTAAAACCGCCGACAAACTCATCGCCGACCTTGAAGAAACTTTCACAAACTTGAGCAAATACCGATGGAAGCTGAACCCTTCAAAGTGCATCTTTGGAGTTCCATCCGGTATCCTGCTAGGCTACATCGTCAGCGCTCGGGGCATTGAACCAAACCCTGATAAGGTCTCCACCATCACCAACATGAAACGGCCAATGTGTGTCAAGGATATACAGAAGCTTACAGGCTACATGGCTGCGTTAAGCCGATTTATCTCGCTGCCTCGGTGAAAAAGGGCTATCCTTTCTTCAAGCTCCTCAAGGCCTCCGAGCTTTTTTCTTGGTCGGAGGAGGCAGACACAGCTTTCGAGCAGCTCAAATTGTTTTTAACAAAACCTCCAATCATGACAGCGCCACGACCAGATGAAACTCTGCTAGTTTACATCGCCGCCACTTCTCGAGTTGTCAGTACGGCTATTGTCGTCGAACGCGAGGAAACTGGACACGCCTACAAGGTACAGCGTCCGGTCTATTTCATCAGCGATGTACTTAATGAGCCCAAAACTCGTTATCCTCAGGTGCAAAAGCTGTTATATGCAATCTTAATCACCTCACGCAAGCTCTGACATTATTTCGAATACTACAAGATCGCCGTGGTCACGGAGTTCCCTCTAGGAGATCTTCTCCGCAATAAAGAGGCCAATGGTCGTATCATCAAGTGGGCTGTTGAGCTCGGCACCTACTCCATTGACTTCAGAAGTAGGCCGACCATAAAGTCGTAGGCTGCTCGCCGATTTCATCGCTGAGTGGACCGAAATCCAAGAACCCATCGCCGCCACTTGCCCCGAGCACTGGATGATGTACTTCGACGGCGCCCTTAATATCAATGGTGCCGGTGCGGGCATTCTGTTCATCACACCGACAAAGGATAAACTCCGATATGTTCTTCGCATACATTTCCTGGTCTCCAACAACGCCTGCGGAATACGAAGCATGTCTCCACGGCCTCCGTATAGCCAGTCGAGCTCGGCGTCAAACGCCTCATGGTATACAGGGATTCCGCGCTGGTTATCAATCAGCTTAATAAAGATTGGTCCTGTTCCAGTGAGAAGATGGACGCTTACTGCGCCGAAATCAGGAAGCTTGAAGGGAAATTCTACGGCATCGAGTACCACCACGTGGTACGGGATCAAAACCAAATAGCCGACCAGCTATCAAGATAGGATCTTCTCGCACTGTGGCTCCGCCGGGGGTTTTCGTTAGGACCTCTTGACACCATCCATTAAAGAAGATAAGGAAGTTGTAGAAGTACCCCCTGCCGAGCAGTTGGTACTCACGATACCTTCGCAGGTCGCCGATTGGAGGGAACAGTTCATCAAATACCTCTCCAACGGCGAAGTACCCGCCGACAAAATCAAAACCGAACGACTAATTCGCCGAAGTAAGCACTACGTGTTGGTAGACGACAGCCTGATGAGGAAAAGTGCCAAGGAAGGGATACTGCAGAAGTGCATCATCCAAGACGACGGTGTGAAGCTACTCTCCGAAATTCACTCTAGCTCCTATGGCAATCATGCGGCTTCGAGAACGCTGGTCGGCAAAGCTTTCCGAGCAGGTTTTTACTGGCCCACGGCCATCTCCGATGCGGAAAATCTCGTTCGACGATGCGAGGGTTGTCAGTTTTTTGCCAAGCAAATACATGTACCGGCACAGGAACTACAGACCATCCTAGCTTCCTGGCCATTCTCATGCTGGGGACTGGATATGATCGGACCTTTCAAACCAGCGCCAGGAGGTTTCCGGTATGTCTACTGTCGCCATTGATAAGTTCTCCAAGTGGATTGAGTACAAACCACTCGTCGCAGCTACTGCTAAGAAAGCAGTCGAGCTCTTTGAAGACATCGTACACAGATTTGGTCTCCCGAACAGCATCATCACCGACCTCGGGACAACTTTTACCGGCCATCATTTTTGGGACTTCTGCGAAGAACGGTGCATCTCTGTTAAATACGTTTCCGTTGCTCATCCTAGAGCTAACGGCCAGGTCGAACGAGCCAATGGTATGATCCTCGACGCCCTCAAAAAAAGGCTCTATCAGAAAGAAGAAAAGCATCCGGGCAGATGGCTCAAAGAACTACCAGCTGTGGTCTGGGGACTGCGCACTCAAGCTAGTCGCAGTACCGGCGTATCTCCATATTTTATGGTCTACGGCTCAGAGGCCATACTTCCAGCGGATATTGCATTCCGAGCACCCAGAGTAGAAAACTATGATGAAGACCAAGCCGCAGTTGTTCGGACAGAAGACATTGATCGGGCCGAGGAAGAACGTCTGATTACTTGCTGTTCGCACATCCAAGTACCTCGAAGGTCTGCGGAGGTATTACAACCGTAACGTCAAAGGTCGTTCGTTCACGATCGACGACCTAGTCTTACGTCGGAAACAAAAAACCGAAGGGCTTCACAAGCTGTCTTCACCATGGGAGGGCCCTTACATCGTAAAAGGTGTTACTCGACCAGGGTCTTATCGCTTATGCGACTTAGATGGACTCGATGTTCCCAACTCCTGGCACATAGAGCACCTTATACGTTTCTACCCCTAAAATAACATAGATATGTATTCTTTACTTTAATATTAATAAAGTTCTGGTCTCCATAATTTCTCTACATTTTTTCCTTCATCATAAGCTTCACTTACCGTTAGCGGGATATACGCCACTCCGTGACGGCCTCCAATACGCTCGACAAGTACGCCCAAATCGCCGAGCACGATTTCTCCAAATCGCCGAGCACGATTTCTCCAAATCGCCGAGCACGATTTCTCCAAATCGCCGAGCACGATACGCTCGACAAGTACGCCCAAATCGCCAAGCACGATTTCTCCAAATCGCCGAGCACGATTTCTCCAAATCGCCGAGCATGATTTCTCCAAATTGCCGAGCACGATTTCTCCAAATCACTGAGCACAATCTCTCCGATCGCCGAACTTGACTCCTCCAATTCGCCGAACACGTTAACTCCCAATCACCAAACATGATTTTTTCAAAAAATTGCCTACTATGTTTTCTCCGGGTCACATAGGTTATCCTACTAAAACAACGGCGATCATGCTTTCCAAGCTTCGAAACATAGCCCGCCGATCGTCAAGCAGCACACGTTTTTTTCTTCTGTTTTCTATGAAGAAGACCCAGTCTCCGACTACATCCTACATGTGCTTAGGTGCTCCGTGCTCTGCGATAAGGTTGGTCGGCTGTAGTCCCTTGACCATGCCTGTTCGTCCTACATGCGTCAGGGTCCCTACGCTCGACGTTATCGACTATGGGCTAGTCAAGGCCTAGATTTCAGACATGAACTAACTGCTCGGACGCCACTTTAGCCATTTCTCCCGCCAAGTTACTCAAGTTGGCTGCTGGGCAGCACGATTTTTCACACTGATAACTTTGGAGGACGCCAAGGCTCTAACACCCCACCTAACGTGCTATGAGCTCCGTGCTCTGCATGTGGGGCCCTAGGCCACGGTCTTATGATAACGCCTGTTTCTCCAACATACGCATGGGCTCCGCGTTATGCGTTACGGATCATGACCTAACTAAGGCATCAAGTTTAGTGAAAACTAACTGATCGAACACCGCTTATATTATGCATAACTGCATCGGGTTGATAATACGATGATTCTTCATAGCCAGATAAATCAAGTGTTACAGGCGGTAATATCCGGGCAGTTCGTTAAGCTTCGCCAACAGTTTTGTTTCGCCAAACTAGGTCTATATCGCCGACAAGCACTTTCGCCACATCCTCAACGTCATCCTCCAGCTGCTGGGTTTGCGCGTCGCTCAGCCCATCGGCGAACCCACCACCTATCGACTGGATGTCGACGGACGGATAATGGGACCGAACCACTGCAAGGGCATGAGTAGCGGCGGTCAAAACGGCGTCGCGGTTGAAGTTTTTGAAGTTCTCCCACGCTGCCTTGCATCTCTGAACTGATGGTGTCTGGCCCTTGCTGCCTACCATCAGGACGGGGCACCGGTTCAACGTCGACGCAGTCGAGCACTGGTTTTATTGCGGCAGTTATGGTGTTGAAGTTGTCCTTCTAGGACTTTGGCTTCCTGCACCAGCACATCGAACTGTGCCTTGGTTTTATGTCGATAATCTGCAAGAATTACAATGGTTCGTCATGGCAAAAAAGTATTACGACGTCACTTCCGATCAGGGGAAACCTACCTTTCAATTCTTCAGGCCAGTTTATCTGCTCGCTCTGACTCCTTCGTTTTCTCTTGTCGGATTTGTTCGACGGTCTGGCGAAGCTGGTTGAGTTCTGCATCTTGCTCTGCAAGCACAAAAGATAAGAAAAGGAAAAAATATACGGCCACTTACTGCAAAGCACATTATGTGAAAAAGAATACCGGATTTCAGCTTGGATACATCCTCCAACTGCTGGCACTTCCGGTCGAGCTGCTCAGTTTTACTATCGAGTTCTCCATTTTTCTTGCTCAACTGCTCGGACATATTCTTAAGTTCCTCGGATACAATCGCCAGCTGCTCAGATGTCTTCTTCAGCTGCTCGGACGAAGCCGTTAGTCGCTCGGACAGAACCCCATTCTGATGTTCAAGGTCCCGCGAGTTCGACTCCGCAAGGTCCCGCTCGCGCTGGGCCCTCTGAATACTCTTCTTCGAAAGACTTAACTGCCTCCTGGAGTATCTTATTTTCCTCGGCGAGGGGCTCCATCCTCTTTATCAGTTGGTGCCGTTGATCGGCTGTCCGAGCTATCCCCTGCGGATTAACAATGAAAGAGATAAACCTTGATCTTCCGACAACATATATCGGTGTTATTGGCGCGGCACTCACCTCGATTTGAGTCATAACTCCAGCGACGGTGGATTTCAACCTCTTTATCTCCCTGGTGGTGTTTTCTTCCTCGACGACTACCACCTCTTCCCCGCGTTTCTAGAGAATCCGGACTGACTGGGGTTCAGGTGCGGCACGCTCGATCTCCACGACCTCGTCCTCCTCCGCCGTCGCTTGAGGCACCACCAGGGGGCTCTATGGTCGGACCGCTGCTCCGACCACTCTTGGCATCCCTGCGGGTGACGATGTTTGCTCCTCGGCCGTTGACGGAGTTGCATCTGTAACCTCCGGCGCATCAACAACAGTCCGTAGTTTCCGTTTCCAAGGTAACGACTTTTTCGGTCGTAGCCGCGGTTGCGGTCGCCGACGCGCCCGTCGTCTGCGCCAACGATTCACCATCGCCAGGTCTGCTAGGAGCGGCGGCTGGCCCGTCCTCTATTCGTCGAGCACTCGGGGACTCCTGGACGGGAGCAGTCATTGTTTTTTCTTCTAAGGTCATAGGCCTCGGCGTTGCACTGCGTAATATCGGCTTCTCAGTAACAAGGAGAAATCAAGAAACAATATTATTACTCCAAGGCAAATATACTTACGGTTTGGTCTTCTGATTGATTTTCTTGAATCGGCGATGCCTGCCTGACCCCCCAGGCGCAGCTGCTTGGTCGGCTTTATGGGAGGACTCCTGCGCCTCTGTAGCGGGCTGCCGCCCTTCTTGGTGCTCGGGGGCCCCCCTTCTATGCGTTGTTTGGGGACTTCGGTAGTTTGCATCACCGGGACGTCTGCCGTTGCCCGACCATAACTTTCCCGTGCTCGCTGCTTGGGAGCGTCAGCATCCGCCGGTGCCTCCGTCGTGCTCGGCGGAAGTGCTGACTGGTCCTCGTCATCGTCCGACCACTCCAGCACAGCCGTTCGTCGTGGCCGAACTGCTCGGTCCTCTCCAAGAGAGATGCCGCCTAGTTTGTGTGCATGAGAGCTTGTGGTTTTTCTCCTTTTTTGGACTGGCTCGTCTACTGCCGGTCTTTTCCCGTGGACCTTCTCTGACACTAGGGATGGACTATCCGACGAGGAGCTCGGCTCATCCTCTTCGGGCTGCAGCGGCCGCCGAATGTCTACTCCTTTCGGTCAATCGGCTCTCGGCACGTTTGAAAAGTATATTGCCCTATCCTGCGAATGGATCTTTTCATAAGTAAGTCAGGTCCTATGCTCGGCAATTGATGCCTGGTCGATGCGAAGTGAAAGGGTTACCTGAGGAGGTGGATTGCCGCAGTTGAAAGCCTTCGTTCCTTTTGGCCAGCTGAATGAGACATTGGAAGTAAATAGATCCATGGCACGATCTATTACTTCTTTCTTCGTCAGGCGGTCCGTGCTTTCACGGGTACCGTCGTTATCACCTTTAAAGTCGAAATGCCGGGTGGGCCCTCTCTTTGCAGGGTTGGACTGCGCCGCACTATGAAGCTAGCTGCAACCAGTTCACCCCTAAGCTCCACGCCCTTAATCAATTCCAGAAGTTCCATTACTTGCTCCATGTCAGCGTTGTTGGGTCTCTCCGACCAGTTACTATGGTTAACCGAGGATGTGATGGACTGTCGCATCGAATCATTGGGTGACTTTGTTTGATATAGAACCATCTGGAGTTCCAACCTTTCAGGGAGGTATTCAGCAGAACGTTGATGTATTCGCTAGGCCATCCCATCCCTGAGCTGTAGGTACACGCCGCCGACCACCTTTGAACCGCTGCCCCCCTTCTTCTTCAGACAAAACAGATGCCTGAAGAGGTTGAAGTGTGGAAGAACACCAAGAAACGCCTCGCAGAAATGGATAAAGATGGACACATGCAGTATGGTGTTGGGGTGCAGGTTGCAGAGGCTAATCGCCCAAAACTCCATAAGATCCCTCAGAAAGGGGTGGATAGGAAACCCTAATCCTCGCCAGAAATAATCTTCAAATACAACAGCCTCATCAGTATGTGGTGTCGGGAAGGGCTCACCACTAGCCGGCCGCCATCCAGCAGTGAGGCAGGTCTAGGGAGAACGCCCGCTGCCACCATCCTATCGAGATCCTGCCGCCGATGTCTTCGATGGCACCCACTCCTCATCGCGGCTGGCTCCGGTGGCCACTTTCTTCGGCTTTACGGCTCCTTTTTTCGGCGCCATTTCCTATGGATTGGTCCTAGGGTTGGAGGCGAATGCTTGCGATTGGTGAGGAATGTGGAGCGCAGGGAGTGCGAAGGCAGGAAGCAGGGCGGCTTGACAGAGGTAGGAGGCGATGTATGTGGCGGCGCGGTTATAAAGCACTTTCCCCACTCTCCCTTGAATCTGAGGGTTTTTGGGAAACCGTTCCCACGATCAGCGCTACTTTGACTCCTCCAAAATGGTTTAATGGGCCGCAACTTGGGCTATCACGTCACAGTAGCCCACGCCGCTCATTTATCGCCGCCACTTATTCTCCGAATTCTCTGCATTTTATTGAGGCTTAGTAACTGATACTGCTACAGCCATTACTCCAAATTTCTCGCCGCGGTTTGATTTATCCGATATTCTATGCCAGAAACACAGGGACTGGCTACATGCTCGGACGGTTTACTAATTTCTGAGCCTGGCACCACGTGACTACGTCACCTACTGTCAGGCTTGGGGACTAAGTGGGCACACTTCACCTTATGGTGAATGTGTTTGTTTTTTGTCTCGAGGCTACGCTCGGGGACTGGCTACATGCTTAGACGGTTTACTAATTTCTGAGCCTGGCACCACGTGACTACGTCACCTACTGTCAGGCTCGAGGACTAAGTGGGCACACTTCACCTTGCGGTGAATGTGTTTGTTTTTCTGAAAGACTCTGAGCCTCTAAAAGATAAAACCAGGTATCTTTACCCTCGTTTTTGGATTCTAAGTGGGCACACTTCACTTTACCATGCAGGAATTTTTAATTTTGGACTTGAGCTCCTTACACCCTTATGACAAGCTGTGCTCAGAACACACTACTCGGTGATGTTGTATGCTGCTCGGCAGCTGCTCACAACTGCTCGGTGACTCCTTATGGTGGTCGGACCATGATTTGGACAGCTCGGTTTTGGTTTGCACCTGCTCGGAAAGTCTCAAGACAGCGTTGCACAATGGGTACAAGGCGCTCGGGGACTAGCTGTGGGGGGTACGACCCCAGATACCCACGGCAGGTCACATGGGCTATGCCTCTAGGGGCGGCCCAGCCCGCAAGAAGGAGCCTTGCGGGGCACGATTCTGCTCGGCGACCCCCGCAAGGCACGGAGAGGATATCCTAAAGATGTTACGAGATCTGATAGGATACGTACGATCCCATGTTTCTTGTAATCTGTTATTACTTTCCGGTTATCTCTCAGATCTAACCGACTTGTAACCTTGCCCCCTAGACTATATAAGGCGGGCAGGGACCCCCTACGAATTCACAGCAAATCATACGATAGCTAATACAAACCAACAGACCACAGGAGTAAGGTATTACGTCATACTGACAGCCTAAACCTGTATAACTCGTGTGTCTCTGTTGCCTTCTTGTTCTTGATTACATGCTCCTCTGTCGATCAATCTACCATCGCGGGATACCCCTCGATAGACTGCCGACGATATTCTGTCGACAATGGCCCCACCCTAAGAAGAATGGCAGTCAGAATCAGAACAATTAGAGGCAGGCAAACTCAAGGGCACGTCCTGGATACGTGCACTATACTGCTGTTGAGGAAGTACCCGTAGGAGAAGTTGTCACGGCTAGTATGTTTCTTGTCAACAAGCATCCTGCTATTGTTTTATTTGATTCGGGAGTTTCTCATTCATTTATGAGCCAATCATTTGCATGTAGACATGATCAGAAAGTAATTGAAGTAAGCAAGGGTGGTTATAGTATAAGTTTAGCTAGGACTACTATTTCTACAAATAAGATAGTCAGAAACGTGCTCATCTCTATACAAGAGAGGGAGTATACGATGGATTTGATAGTATTACCCGGATTATCTTAAGATGTGATCTTAGGCATGAAATGGATGAGCGATCATGGTGTTCTCATTAACACTAGCACTTGGACTGTTATGTTGAGAGAACCCAAGGGAGGAAATGCTTTCCTAGTGCCACTCTCCCAAAATTTTGAACTCCAACACTTAGCTTGTTCTATCCAAACCACTACCCTTTGTGATATCCCAGTGGTTTATGAGTTTCCTGATGTATTCCCAGATGAGTTACCAGGTTTACCACCTGATAGGGATGTGGAATTTAAGATTGAGTTAGTGCAAGGTATGACACCTATCTCAAGAAGGCCTTATAGGATGCCACCAAATGAGTTAGCAGAACTTAAAATTTAGCTACAAGATCTGTTGGACAAGGGTCTCATTCAACCTAGTTCATCTCCATGAGGATGTCCAGCATTGTTTGTAAAAAAGAAGGACAAGTCCTTGAGAATGTGTGTGGATTGCAGGCTACTCAATGCTGTGACCATCAAGAACAAGTACCCGTTGCCTCGCATCGACATCTTATTCGATCAGTTGGCAAAAGCAAAGGTATTCTCCAAGATTGACTTGAGATTAGACTATCATCAGATAAAGATCAGGCCAGAGGATATACCTAAAACTGCTTTCTCCACTAG
Organism: Miscanthus floridulus; assembly: GCF_019320115.1. Lineage (NCBI taxonomy): Eukaryota > Viridiplantae > Streptophyta > Magnoliopsida > Poales > Poaceae > Miscanthus > Miscanthus floridulus. Next base: position 57,902,735 of record NC_089587.1, on the reverse strand, counting down.
ATACGACTTATATGAGTATTTGGTTATGTCTTTCGGACTAACAAATGCTCCTGCCTACTTCATGTACCTGATGAATTCGGTATTCATGCCCGAGCTCGACAAGTTCGTGGTCGTGTTTATCGATGATATATTGATTTATTCAGAGAACGAGGAAGATCATGCAGAGCATCTGAAGATTGTTCTATCTAGATTGAGGGAGCATAAGTTATATGCAAAGTTTAGCAAGTGTGAATTTTGGTTCATTAAAGTACCTTTCTTAGGTCATATCTTATCAAGAGATGGAATATCTATAGACCCATCGAAAGTACAAGAGGTCATGGATTGGAAGGCCCCGACTTTGGTTCATGAAGTTTGGAGTTTCCTAGGGTTAGCAGGCTACTATCATTGTTTCATTCTAGATTTCTCCAAGATAGCTAAGCCCATGACTAGGCTACTTCAGAAAGATGAGAAGTTCAAGTGGACACCAGAATGTGAAGCAGCATTTCACACCCTCAGGACTCTGTTAACTACAACTCCTGTTTTAGCACAACCCGACATTAAAAAGCCCTTCGATGTGTTTTGTGATGCATCGGGTATAGGTTTGGGGTGTGTGCTCATGCAAGAAGGAAGAGTTATTGCATATGCTTCTCGGTAATTGAGAAAACATGAAGTCAACTACCCTACTCATGATTTAGAACTTGCAGCAGTTGTTCATGCATTAAAGATATAGAGACATTATTTGTTGGGCAATGTATGTCATATATATACTGACCACAAAAGTCTTAAGTACATCTTTACCCAACCTGAGCTGAACATGAGACAACGAAGATGGCTAGAACTGGTTAAGGACTACAATTTGGAAGTGCACTACCATCCCGGGAAAGTCAATGTTGTAGCCGATGCACTTAGTCAGAAATCTCATTGCAACACTGTGGAAGCATTGTTGGAAGATGAATTTAATTTGTTACATCCTGTTGTACTGCACAATATCACTATCAGTTGTTCACTTGAGAACAAAATCATAGAACTGCAGAAGATAGATGTAGGTATATTTCACATCAAGAGAAAGATGCAAGAGCAAGAAACTAAGCATTTTAGATTAGGTGAAAGGGGTGTGCTATGGTTTGAGGACCGACTTATGGTACCAAAGGACCGTGAGCTTAGAAATCAAATTTTAGATGAAGCTCATTCGTCCAAATTGTCTATCCATCCGGGTGGCAGTAAGATGTATCAAGATTTGAAAACCCGTTTTTGGTGGACTAAGATGAAGAAGGAGATCACAGCCTATGTCGCTAGGTGCGATAACTGTAGTAGAGTAAAAGTTGTTTATATGAAATCTGCTAGATTACTTCAGCCATTGCCTATCCCAGGTTGGAAATGGGAAGAAATTAGTATGGACTTTATCACAGGCTTTCCGTTGACACAGCAAGGTCATGATTCCATATTGGTTATTGTAGATCGTCTCACCAAGTCAGCATATTTTACACCGGTGCACATAGCATATCACGCGGGGAAGTACACTGAGTTGTATATTTCTTAGATTGTGAGACTACATGGAGTACCTAGGACCATAATTTCAGATCGAGGACCATAGTTTATAGCCCATTTATGGGAACACTTGCACCAGGCTTTGGGAACAAAGCTTATTAGAAGTTCAGCATACCATCCACAAACTTCAGGACAGACTGAGCGAGTGAACCAGATCTTAGAAGATTTGTTGAGAGCTTGTGTTATATCTTCCAAGGGTTCATGGGAGAAATGGTTACCATTAGCCGAGTTTTCCTACAACAACAGTTATCAAGCAAGCATCAAGATGGCTCCTTTTGAAGCCTTGTACGGCAGAAAATGTAGAACCCTATTAAATTGGATTGAGCCCGGTGAAAGGAGATACTTTGGTATCGACTTTGTCACTGAAGCTGAAGAACAAGTGCGTATTATTCAACAGCATATGAAAGCCACTCAATCCAGACAAAAGAGTTATGCGGATAAAAGAAGAAGACCACTGAATTTTAAAGTGGGAGACTACGTATACTTGAAAGTGTCACCCATGAAAGGAGTGCAGAGATTTGGAGTGAAAAGGAAGCTTGCACCTAGATATGTAGGGCCGTACAAGATTATTGAACGGAAAGGGAATGTTGCTTATAAGTTACAACTTCCACCAGAGATGAGTATAATATTCGATGTCTTCCATGTTTCTCAGTTGAAGAGATGTCTTCGTGTACCTGAGGAAGCTATTGCACCCACCAACATAAAGCTTCAATTGGATTTGACCAATGAAGAAAAGCCAATCCGAGTGTTAGAAGAGATGGAAAGAGTAACACGGAGTAAGATCATTAAGTTCTATAAGGTGGTATGGAATAATCATAGTGAATAAGATGCTACGTGGGAAAGAGAGGATTACTTACGTGAGGTTTATCCCGCCTTTTTCTAAGAATGGTACGTCTTGCAAATCTCAGGATGAGATTTTTATAAGGGGGAGGGGCTGTAACACCCTAGGTGTTAGACTTGCATAGTTTGAATTGCATTGCATGAACATGAGCATCGAGCATTCATATATAAGCTTTTACAATTGAAACATGTGATTGAAACATATGAAACATGCTTGTTATTTTATGTTTCCTTGTATATATGCATATGATCATGAGTGAATACATGTAAATGGTTGATGTGAGTCACTAAACCATCTTAGCTACACTTAGGATGACTAGTGGAACAATGTTCATAAAGGTCACTTTGCATGATCAAGTCCTTAAGTGATGCTATGTATGTTGACCCGGAAAGCTTTATGTGTAACCAATGTATGAAATGATTGTGTGACCCTAGGAATAGCTTAAATATGTTTGGAATGTCATTAGGAACAACTTTGGTATTCATGGCTAGGGCTAATTTGGTCACTAGGTCATAGTTTAAGTGTATACCATCATTTGAGTGTAGTAGGTTTGACCTAGTTTGAACTATGTCATAGAGGCCTTGCATGGATATGGTCACTAAAGCAAAGTTGTAGTATTTGATGAGGGGAACAACTTTTATTTTTGGGTCATAAACTAGTTTAGCTCCTAACATGCTTGAAATTGGCTCACAAAAATCAGCTTTGCACTGTTTTCAACACTTGAATTTTTACTAAGTCATGCTTCACTGACAGTTTGACAAGCTCAACTTTGGGTTGACTTTACTCGGTATTGGTTGAGAATTAGCACGTGATCCTTTAATAAGAATTGTAGCTGGTACTTAGGGATACAAGTTTTGTTCAATTGGTTTGCACTTAAGGAGCTACGGATTAAGAGTTTGATCGCTGGCAAATCGCGTCGTCAGGCTCGGTTTCGGGGCTCTGATGGTGACCAACAGTGGTTGACCGACGCCAGAGCATGAACGCCGTGTGGAGGAAATGAGGTCGTGCATCGCCAGCATCCTGCCCAACGTGGCCTCGTAGGGCCAGAGCGCACTACATCGTGACCCACACTCGCCCGCTCCCTCCCCGCGCTCTCATTTCGCTCTGTGCCTCCTCCTTCGCTTCCAGCAGCAGCCACCGTCGCCATTGCCGGCACCAGCTCGCTCCACCTCGCTCGTTCGCCACCGCAGCCACTCCACCATGATCCCACCGTCTCACCGTGCTCGCATTACTCGCTATCCGCGCACGGTAAGGCTTCCGTGCTACGTTTGCCCTCACCGTTGCTTCGCTGTCGTACTCCGTCGTCGTGGCCGTGCCGCCTCCGACAGCCATTCGTCGTAATAGTTGGTGCCATAGCTTCGCCGTAGCTTGTGGATGCTTGGCCAAGCCTTAGATCGAGTCGTCATGGTCACCTCCGGCGTATCGCCATCGAGCCGCGCCGCCGTGCCGCCATTACCGCCGCTATCGTGATTAGCTCCGTCAATCGGTCCAATTAGCTAGCTAGTTGTGTTCGTAATGTCTTGCTGATCGTCGTGGTACAGGCGATGTCGCCAGAAAAGCTCGCCGTCGGCGAACTCTGGTCGAGCCGTGTCGAGCAGCGCACTCCTTTGTTTTTTTGTTTCGCTAACGCGTGGGTCCGTCGGACCGATGGGTCCCTGCTGTCAGCGACTGTGGATATTAAAGATAGTTCATTTGTTTTCAGATTTAATGCAAACTTTGAAAAATGATAAGTGGAGTTGTAGAGATCCAAATCTTGTGAAACAAATTTTGTTGTGTTCCTTATGAACTGTACTGTTTTGTAAAAATATGATATGTATAGTTTCTGATATTTTTATAGGGGATTTAACTGCATTTAGATAAATGCTTTTTGCATGTTTACAATTTTGTAAAATAGATATCTTGAGCTAGAAAACTCCTAAAGTTTTGATTCCAATTTTGTAGGTTTTGTATTTACATGCTCTAGCTAGGAAAAATAATAAGCTTGCTGTAAACTTGATTTAAATATGGTCTTTATATTTATTTATTAATAAATGGCATTTTCTAAGGAAATTTATAGGGATAAAAATATGTAATATAATGCTATGAAACTTTTTGTACAATAGTATGGCACTAATGTGAAGCTACGAAAAATATATAATCTGTTGCTTGACACTTTTCTATAGGGTTTTCTATTTTCACTAAATTAACCCTTGCTAGATTATCATTTTCGCATAGGAAGTTATACATGTGCAAATGGTATGAAATTTTCACAGTAGCCTATTGTGAGCATTAGGAGTCCACTGTAATTTTCTGAGAATTTATTATGCACATTGGGTATATGTTTATTATTTAACCTAATTATCTAGTTAAATTGATAAAGGCATTTAAATGAATAGTTTGGGATTGGACATTATGTTTTCTTGAGTTTATTTGATGTCCTTGAACTGTTGGTATGCTTGGTGAGGTCAAATTTGGAATGTTTATATGCAGTAAAAATATTGTTGCTTTATAATTCGGGTGAGAATGGTTTTCGGACAGATTCTGTGGTTTGGTATGTTGCATGGTAAAAATAATATTTGCTGTAAAAATAGTTAATAACAAAGTTGTAGATAATTTCTTCATATATCTTGTGTTAAAATTTCAGGACAATAGGCCAAAGGGTTTAGGAGTTATAGCTGTTTAAAGTTAGTATTCCGAAATGCTCGCTCTCTGGAATTTCTGAACAGCACTAGATTGATTGCCTGTGTTGGTTAGGATAGAATGTGAATTAGCTTTTGGTGATTAAGTAAGAGTTCTAGACAATTTTATAAGCTTTCTAGAAAGTCCAAGATCACAACATTTGGATAAGTAGAACTTCAGTTATGAGTAAAACACGTAGCTACTGTTTTGTGGTGTAGTAAATGAATTGTTGAAGTGTTTGATTAAGTAATCAAGAAGAGATATGCACATACTCAGTAAAATATGATGCACTTGTTATTACTTTAACACCATGCTATTAAGAATACTTACAAGAATGCATTCATCATGGGTCATCATACTATACTTGTCAGCATATATGCATTCGTAATATCTTATGTCATATTCAGGCATCTATGATCGACAGAGGAGATAACGTTGCTGGAGTTCAACGAAGGAGAGGAAGGGGACCAGCAGGAGATTCCTCAAGCCGCAGCTCCCGAAGGCGAGGAGTAGACCCTAGAAGAGCTTCCGGAGTGCCCTGACCACTGTCCCACTTCTTTTCTAGAAGGTAAGTCCCAGAGCATTCTAAGTCTCCCAATGTTTTACAAAATATTACTCGAGTCCTTTATGATTGATGCATTAGGTTATAAGAGTTGATTGGAACCACTTGATGCATATAATTTCCTTGTCCAGAAATACACCTTAACCCTGTGTAGGTCCAGGATCGAATATATGCTTAGCCCTGCTTAGACCGGTAGAAGTCGGGTGATTTCCTGTCGCATGCGAGATATAGGTGGATACCAAAGCACGGTTGGCTATATTTGCTATCGTGGAAAAAAACCATGGGGAAAAAATAAATGGAGGCCGGGCGGAGTCTATGGTAGGTTGACTCATGTGATTCCGTTTGTGCCGATTAAGGACCGTACCGTTGTTGGCACTTCTGACAAGTTGAGTGCATGCCTATCACTTAGCTGACCGGATAACTCATTCCGATCGCGAAGCCGAGTAGCTCAACTCAGGCCGGGCCCCGCTCTGTCAAAGTGCGCACTCTAGATGGTAGTAAGGATGTGCGGGGAGCCAGACGTGAGCCCAAGGGCAGGCTGGGCGGAACGTCCTGGTAGTTGGTTGTCCCTGATTGTGCGGCGCTGGGTGAACCCACGACATGTGTACTTGAGTTGTACCAAAGGTGGCCTAAGGTGACCGTTGATCTGGTCCGCCTGGGTTTGTGTTAGGAATAAATTCCAAGCTGGTTGAAATCGATTCGAATCGCCGTCTCTCCCAGATAGTGAGAAACTTAGCTAGCTCCAACATCGTAGTAATGGTATTATGGAATATGATGGTTTGGATAAACATGGAATTACTATACCTGTTATGGTTACTATTGTATGCTCTTAAAATGATATACCACATGTTTGGCACAGGATAGTTGCTAATTTAGAGATGGATAGTTATAAATAACTTGATAACGGAATTATAATTGTATAACTAAGTTAATAGCTTTTTATGCAAATGTAGTCAAGCTACCTCCACTTATACAGCCTTGCATAATCCTTGGAGTCAATTTATTTCTGGTTTATGACGGGTAAGTCTAGCTGAGTACATTCTCGTACTTATAGTTTTATTCCCATTATTGCAGATGGCACCGTGTATCATGGGTATTGCAAGAGTTGCTTCTATCTCGCTGTGGATAAGGAGTAAGCCTTGGGCAGGCTTCTTTACTAATCCCTCTATATGCTTTTGTGGACTGTGATCGTATGTTGGCACTGTATTAAACTATATTGGCAAATGCTACTTTCGAACTTAATTTGCTTCCGCTATTATCTATCAAACTTGATTTGTGATAACTCTATTTCATACTCTGATGATGGAAATGTTTCTGCGAACTTTATATAATATGTGACATGTATGTTGAATCATGTACGATCTTGGTTGTTTGTGGATTGTTTATCGAGACCCGTCGTGGTACTCGACAGACTACCGGGTTTATATGGGCTCAAGTATGACAGTGCGACCATTTGTGGGCTGCCATTGTACTTGTGCTCTTATAAATTGGTCGGTTCTGTGACAACTGCCCTGCTGCAGGCTGCAAGTTCTTCAGCTTCTAATGCTTCTAGACTTGTTTTTTACTTGGACTGTGATACTGTGAACCAGTTAGATGATGATTTTAACATCTTGAACTGGTGGCATCAGCACAAACTCACATATCCAGTGCTATCAATCATGGCTAAAGATGTTTTAACTGTTCCTGTGTCCATCATATCTTCAGAATCCACTTTTAGTATGACTGGCAGGATCATCGAGGAGCGGCGGAGGAAGCTAAAGTCTGAAATGGTGAAGATGCTGACCTACATCAAAGATTGGGAGGCTGCAGAAGCAAGGCTGCAGCACATGGTGGAGGATAAGGAGCTTCAAGAAGCATTTGAAGAACTTTATCTTGATTAATTATTATTTATGTAATGGGATTGTAATATTATGGACTGGACTTTGATGTAAGGACAATGAACTTTATAATTGAAGCTGGGTTGTACTCTTTTTTCTTGTCTAGGGTTTGTCACAAGGGTAAGTTTTACCTAGACATGTTTTTAGCTCCCTATAAATTGTTATTTTGTTATCTCTGCCTATGTTTCTGTTATCTGTGTTGTGGAATGCAAGTTATGTGTTGTTTATTGTAGGTTTCATCTCAATTCAATAAATAAAGTGACATATCTGCTTGTCTATCTCAATTTTTATAGAGTATTGTGCTTATTCTGAGCCGGTTGGGGGTAAGACACTTTAGTGCCCGTGCTGGCACGAGCACTGCAGTGCCACCGTGCTCAGTGACACGACACGGCACGCCTAAGCACTTATAGTGCCGTGCATGGGCCGGTACTTCGGCACGACGGCACTAACAGACACGGTACGGCTAACCTACCGTGCCGCGTAGTGTCGTGCCTGGCCCGTGCCATGCCGGGCGGCCCGTTTGGCCAAAGTATACCCTAGTTCACCCGAGAAGATTCACCTCTGAGAGAACTCAAGCAACTGATACTCGATACCGACGGTCCCGTAGGGGCCACAGACCACCTGATCGGCTTGATTTCCAAGATAAACAATGTTCTTCAATCTCTCTTCTTTTCGACTATTTTGGTTGGACATACATTTATTTACAGGACTTAACATGCATGCCTTTATATGGAATGTTTGTGTCTTATATTAATATAAAAACTTGTGCCAGCCAAGAACGACAAGGGATATATATATCTCATGAGAAGTTTTGTAATGGTTAGACAAAACTTACACCATCCATCAGCTCATATACATGTAAAAATGTCTTGTGACAATAGTACCTAGTTTTATAGGAAGAGCGAAAACAATCAAACAAGAAAAGTAGACTTCATCATAAACAACAATTACACAAACGACATACAAGATAGAAAAACAAATGCAGCAATAAAAGAACAACACTAATAGTTTGCCCATCTCTAATTCGCCGAAGATTTCACACCTGGGCAGACAGTGCTCCGCTATTGCTTCAGAAAGTGGAATTCCCATGAAATTAACTATCAAATCATCATCGGCATGCAGACAACCAACACTAATTAGATGGTTAACTCAGAAGAACTCCACCTGCCAAAGCCACCTTAGGCACCGGAGGAGCACTGTCTGCCTAGGTGGGGCACGGCTCATCTGCACTCAAGTCATAATCCGCTCAGACAACATCGGGCGTGTGGCTGGAGGCTGGCTGTCCCAACGGATTATGACCCAAGTGCAAAAGAGGCGTGCCCTGCCTAGGCCTAGCCAGAGACGGTGGTGGCTAGTCCACGCCGGCGTTCAGGGCCGGCCGCGGGCTCACCGCCGGCGCACGCCGCGGACGATGAGCGCGATGCCGCCGTGGAAAGCCACGCACAGTGCTAGAGCGAAGCACATCGTGCAGGGATCTCGTTCCAGGGAGAGGGAGTCGACCGATTTGGTGAGTGAGGCGGCGATTGAGATGACCGTGGAAGCGACGCACAGGGCAATTGTAGTAGAGTTCATTTTCTTCCGCACCTCAACTGAATCACATCAAAAACGAGTTAAAAGCAGTCAGCATGCTAGAATCGCCTCCTTTTCATAAACAAAAAATATATATATTAATGCAGAATCCATAAAGAAGGGTATGACAGACAACAATCAAGATTGGATAATCCAGGAAAAAAAATAATATGACGCAAAAATGTTTTTTCTCTGTCTTGGCCCTGAACGCGGACAATGCGTGAGTTGGTGAGGATTTGGTGCTTGTGCTGCATCTGAAATTTGGCTCATCCTAGAGAAACTGGAGAAATTTGGTGCTCTTCCAAAACTTGTGCGTTTTCCAAAAGGCAAACTGTGCGTTTTCCAAAAGGCCCGATTCCATGTGTGTGATGTGTCATACAGTGATCAGTGATGTGTGCGTGCCGAAACTGGTGCGGGAACGCGACGGACACCTCGCTAGCTGCTGGTTGTGGGCCAGCGGCTTGCTGGGCGGCATGACAGGACTAGAGCGGCCAAATCCGAGCGGGGCCACGCCGGCGTCACGGCAATGTTTTAAATCTCCCGCTATAGCTGTCTCTCTAGCTCGCTATAGTCTTTTAAGACAGTGTGTCACTATTTGTGTTTATGTACAATTTAGCAGCTATATCCCGCTATAGCCTTATTTAACTCCGCTATTAGCTGATTTAGAGGTACACTGCTAAACACCTTAGCTCGCTATTTAAAATTATGCGTCACGGCCTTGAAACCGAAACGGGTGGCTGGCTGCCGCAAGCTATCGGCGAGTGGTGGCTTGTTCGTTTGCCCGTTCATGGATGAGAATCAAGCGGACACGGCACGGGGTGTGGTCGTGTGGACTATGGAAGCAGATGAGCGCAGCGCGGACGCAAACGAGAGGAGCGGGGAGCGGAAGCGAACGTACCGGAGATGCCGATGCCGTAGTCGAAGATGGCGCCCCCGACGGCGGCGACGAGGCAGGTCATGGCGACGGCCAGCGTCATGCGGCCCTTGTACTGCGCCGCGCGCTCCGTCTTCACGCCCAGCGCCGCCATCCCTCCGCCCTCCATCGCTGCTCGCTGCTGCTGGCTCCCCCCTCTCTCTTTCTCTGCTCCAAGCCTCCAAGACGAACTCGCTCGGCCAAGAAGAGCCGAGCTACCAGCCACACCACACCGAAGCAGTGCTCTACTAAAGTTGGCAACGGGTGGAAAATACCCGCAAACCCACGCATATGAAATCCGATGGGCACGGATATGGATCTAAGTATGTGCCCGTGGGCACAGACGCGGGCATGACCCTAAACCCAACGGATATTTGCTCACGGGTGTGAAAAATGATATCCACACCCGCAAACCCGCCAGACCCGCTCCAATAAGTGTAAGACTTGTGTATTTGCTTGGTTAGACTTAGACCTTTATTTCTGCTAAACTGTTAATGTGTGTAAGACTTATTTATTTGCTTGCTTAGAACTTTATCTAATGGTTTTCTCTCTTGCCATGGTTCTTTAACGTGGTGAAAAAATAGAATTGAGAGTTATATACTTGTATTTATGTGTTACCTGTCTATTGTATAAATACTATGCGGGTACACGGGCATGCCTGCGGGCATGCGCTATCCGCGAATAGCGGGAACGGGCACGGTTTTCTGCCCATGACGGATAGCGGGCGCGGACGCGGACGTGGATTTTAGCTCACATATATTAATACCTAAACCTCGTATCCACGTGGATTTTAGCCGTTGTCATCTCTAAGCTCTCTAACCGACGACCGCCCGTCCGCAGACCACAAGTATATGTAGAAACGGAAGCGTTGATCCCTCGGTTGGCTGGCTCTTCCCTTCTTGACCTGCCACTCTCGACCCTCCTGGGCGAGTGAAGTGAATGGGGACAGGCAGAGCCAGCAGGGCTGGGGATGGGTCTGCGGTTGCCTTACATAAGCCGCGAGCAAGCGGACAGCTAACTCGTGCGTCGGCCGTCGATATCTACAACTGTCCGAAGAGAATTGGACAGCGATAAAATGTTCTTGTAATATCTTAATTAACAATTTTTCAGACATTAAATATACAGTCTCAGATATCTATAATATCGAATAACTGGGAGTACTACTTAATTTGGATATATCCTGATTTTGGCCCTGTTCGCTTCTCTTATAATTTATACATTTCAGCTTGTTTTTTCAGGCAGAATAATATTTTTTTCTCACAACAAATCAGCCGGAACAGTGTATATCCTGATTTTGGCAGCGGGTATATACCCGTCGGGTATCGCCGGAACGTTCTCTTCCGTCCCCATCCCCATTAACTGTCTCGGGTATAGATTCTTGCCCATCCCCGTACCCGTCGGGTATCGGTCGGGTAACAGATACCCGACGGGTACTGCATACCCGATAAACAAGGACACTTGGGGTCGCAGCTTTGCAATCGGAGACGTTTCTTCTTCACCCGGGTATAAGTGTCGGAGTCTCGGAGATGCCAAGGAGAAGGAGCGAGGTTGCGAGGAGGACGAGCAAAGGTGGCAGAGAGACTGAACTGAGGAAGCGAGGGGCACGAGCGCTCGTGAGACGCGTGCTTGTGCTGCTGGCGGAGATGGTGGGAAAAAATTGAACGAGGGTTCCTAGAACACACAAACTATATATATGACTGTTCAGATTTGGACCAAAATATCTATGTTGAGCTTCTTTGGGCCTAATACTCGCATGACAGCTCAAATAGTCGGGTTCCCCAACGGGTAACGGGGACGGGTAAACAGGGAATGTTTCCGTACCCGCTATACCCGTCGGGTATGGATTCTTGCCCATTTAGATGCCCGCGGGTAAAAATATGATCACATCCCCATCCCCATCCCCTAATGAATCAAATACCCGTCGGGTATCGGGTATCGGGTCCCCGTTGCCATCTTTACCCAGCCCTGCTGGCTCTGCCTGTCCCCATTCACTTCACTCGCCTTCGCCCAGACCCAGGAGGGTCGAGAGTGGCAGGTCAAGAAGGGAAGAGCCAGCCAACCGAGGGATCAACTCTTCCGTTTCTACATATACTTGTGGTCTGCGGACGGGCTGTCGTCGGTTAGAGCATTGCTTCGGTGTGGTGTGGCTGGTAGCTCGGCTCTTCTTGGCCGAGCGAGTTCGTCTTGGAGCAGAGAGAGAGAGAGAGGGGGAGCCAGCAGCAGCGAGCAGCGATGGCGGGCGGAGGGATGGCGGCGCTGGGCGTGAAGACGGAGCGCGCGGCGCAGTACAAGGGCCGCATGACGCTGGCCGTCGCCATGAACTGCCTCGTCGCCGCCGTCGGGGGCGCCATCTTCGGCTACGACATCGGCATCTCCGGTACGTTCGCTTCCGCTCCCCGCTCCTCTCGTTTGCGTCCGCGCTGCGCTCATCTGCTTCCATAGTCCACACGACCACACCCCATGCCGTGTCCGCTTAATTCTCATCCATGAGCGGGCAAACGAACAAGCCACCACTCGCCGATAGCTTGCGGCAGCCAGCCACCCGTTTCGGTTTCAAGGCCGTGACGCCGGCGTGGCCCCGCTCGGATTTGGCCGCTCTAGTCCTGTCATGCCGCCCAGCGAGCCGCAGGCCCACAGCCAGCAGCTAGCGAGGTGTCCGTCGCGTTCCCGCACCAGTTTCGGCACGCACACATCACTGATCACTGTATGACACATCACACACATGGAAGCGAGCCGCAGTGCTAGCAGTGATGTTTCATTCCCCTCCCTCGCGTTCGTCCGAGCTCTTCTGCTAGACACGCGGGATCTAGCTATTCATTCCCCTCATTTCGTAGATCTCCTTGCTTTAATGTGAACGCACAAGTTTGCCCTTGATCTCTCCATGTTCTTCTCCAATCTCCAGCAAGCACAGGCAGAAGGCAGCACCGCAGCAATGATCTACCCAAGCTTCAGTCAATAGCAGCCCATCATAGCAACCAGGCCCTCCTCCTTCCTCCTTCCTCCTTCCTCCTTCCTCCTCCAATCGGCAGCCAATAGCAGCGTCATCCGTGTCTCCTTCATCAAGCACGCAAGCAGAGCAGCACCAAATTTCTCCAGTTTCTCTAGGCTGAGCCAAATTTCAGATGCAGCACAAGCACCAAATCCTCACCGACTCACGCATTGTCCGCGTTCAGGGCCAAGACAGAGAAAAAACATTTTTGCGTCATATTATTTTTTTTTCCTGGATTATCCAATCTTGATTGTTGCCTGTCATACCCTTCTTTATGGATTCTACATTAATATATATATATATATATATATATATATATATATATATATATATATATATATATATATATATATGAAAAGGAGGCGATTCTAGCATGCTGACTGCTTATATATATATATATATATATATATATATATATATATATATATATATGAAAAGGAGGCGATTCTAGCATGCTGACTGCTTTTAACTCGTTTTTTATGTGATTCAGTTGAGGTGTGGAAGAAAATGAACTCTACTACAATTGCCCTGTGCGTCGCTTCCACGGTCATCGCAATCGCCGCCTCACTCACCAAATCGGTCGACTCCCTCTCCCTGGAACGAGATCCCTGCACGATGTGCTTCGCTCTAGCACTGTGCGTGGCTTTCCACGGCGGCATCGCGCTCATCGTCCGCGGCGTGCGCCGGCGGTGAGCCCGCGGCTGGCCCTGAACGCCGGCGTGGACTAGCCACCACCGTCTCTGGCTAGGCCTAGGCAGGGCACGCCTCTTTTGCACTTGGGTCATAATCCGTTGGGACAGCCAGCCGCCAGCCACACGCCCGATGTTGTCTGAGCGGATTATGACTTGAGTGCAGATGAGCCGTGCCCCACCTAAGCAGACAGTGCTCCTCCGGTGCCTAAGGTTGCTTTGGCAGGTGGAGTTCTTTTGAGTTAACCATCTAATTAGTGTTGGTTGTCTGCATGCCGATGATGATTTGATAGTTAATTTCATGAGAATTCCACTTTCTGAAGCCATCTTAGACACTAGCGGAGCACTGTCTGCCCAGGTGTGAAACCTTCGGCGAATTAGAGATGGGCAAACTATTAATGTTGTTCTTTTATTGCTGCATTTGTTTTTCTATCTTGTATGTCGTTTGTGTAATTGTTGTTTATGATGAAGTCTACTTTGCTTGTTTGATTGTTTTCGCTCTTCCTATAAAACTAGGTACTATTATCACAAGACATTTTTACATGTATATGAGCTGATGGATGGTGTAAGTTTTGTCTAACCATTATATATATATCCGTTGTGGTTCTTGGCTGGCACAAGTTTTTATATGAATATAAGACACAAACATTCCATATAAAGGCATGCATGTTAAGTCCTGTAAATAAATGTATATCCAACCAAAATAGTCTTTTTCGGATAGAAAAGAAGAGAGATTGAAGAACATTGTTTATCTTGGAAATCGAGCCAATCAGGTGGTCTGTGGCCCCTACGGGACCGTCGGTATCGAGTATCAGTTGCTTGAGTTCTCTCTGAGCTGGATCTTCTCGGGTGAACTAGGGGCGTCTGTAATGGTCTAGCTTAGAGCTATAGCTTATGAATTTTTTTAATTATAAAATAGTGTAAAAGATAAGAGACTAGCGTGAATTCAAGAGATAATCTCACACACTTCAAGATGCAATCCTCTCCTACAGTACGATGTTCCGGTTGGTCTCTCCACCATATTTATTAGCTTACAGCTAGTTGGAGACGCCCTAACGATCTTGAGGTGAAGGTTGTCAGCTTTTGCACAGCACAGACGAACTGTTGGCGGGGTAGTTGGTCGCATCGTCATCGTCTCACGGACCCAGGCAGCAACGTCATCATCGTCTCATCAACGATGTAGTCACGGTACAAGAGTTGTCCATTATTAATATTCTCTCTGTCGACAAAAGAATGTAATTATTGGATCCGTACCGATCAAACCAGTTCAAATTTGACCAAGTTCGTAGTATAGCATTTATGTCTCCAAATAATTTATTATAAAAATATATTCTATAATTAATCTAATAATACTTATTTTATATCATGAATGTTAGTATTTTTATATATATTTAGTCAAAGTTTAAACTATTTGATTTTTCGAAAAACGAGAATTGCGTTCTTTTGTAGACGGAGGGAGTATAACTTAATATAGTTTCAGCAACATGTAAAGAGGAGAGGTGTATCGGACTGGACCGCTAAAAGACCAAACCAGAGCCTAAACTGATCCGGTTCACTTAAAAGGCTGTCTATACAGACTGCTAAAAACTGGTTCACCCAGCTGGTTTTTTGTCGACCGGTGAACCGGGTAGTTCCATGTGAACCTGGCCGGTTCGGTATTGGTGACGCGCGTGCCGGCTGGCTGGTCCGTGACTCCGTAGGTGGCGTGCGCTGTGCGCCTGCCGTGGGTAGGCCTCGCCGGGCCCCACCTGCCTCCTACGGTCACAACTCACAAGCCACTGGATTCGTAGTTTCGTACTCGCACAGTCGATGTATCGTGCACCTGGATATGGTTACTCTTGGCCACTCCCCGCTGGATGCTTGTGGACTTTTTTAATGTCATTATTTTATATATTTTCATATCAGTTCCAAATTATGCAATAAAAATATTTATTGTTATTATCTCAATGAGTTTTTTTTTTATAATGGTGACTTAATTTCAATATTTGAGATTTTTTTTGTAACGGTGAATTTTTTTTTGAAACGAATCAGGCAGCTATCAATTTATATTAAAAAGAAGAAAACCCAGATTTGGTAAATACAACAGAGCAACAAAGATCCCTAAAGAGTCAAGCAACCACCACCACAATTATATACATATCGGAGGTTACAGCGGGAGCTACTGAACGGCACCTTTGTTTTTTTTTTGTTTTTTTTTTTTGAAACTAGGTAAATTCATTACTCATTTACTGAATCGCTAGCAAAAATTACAAAAAAAAAAAACAGTGGGTGAGCTGCCTACGCTGGTGGTGTCGGGCTTGGGAGTGGGGTAGCTGAATGAATTTGGAGAAAAATTGGCCATTGGTGGGGGGTATTCAGGGAGGGCCATTTTAGGACATCGCTGCCTTGGGTCTTGGCTGTGTGGTTCAATAGGTGCCCCATTACTCTTAAATGATAGTCTCCTGCTCACTAAAAACAAGATTTGATTGGGTAACAATGTCACTCTTTAGAACAAAGTCTTGGTAGCATTGCATTTTTGTGTGCTAGGGGCTTATCCTGGGTTTCAGTCACTTATAAGAGGATCAAATTTCTTTTTACTTGGCCCTCCATGAAGACTATTCAAGCATTTGAATCTCAGTGCACCACTTCTTAGCAAGCTAAGCCTGAGCGACTTAAGTACCCAGGACTTCAACTGTTACCAACCCCTGAACATGCTTGGTAAAGTGTTTCAATCGATTTCGTCGAAGGTTGGCCTAAATCTGGTCATTATTCTTGCATTCTTGTTGTTATGGACAAATTCTCAAGTATGCATAATTTCTAGCAATGGTGCATCCTTTTACTGCCCACAGTAGCTCAAGCATACATGCACATATATATAAGCTTCATTCATGATCTCCTGAAGTCCATTGTTATTGATCGAGAACGAATTTTCATTAGTCATTTGTGTCAAGAACTCTTTTGACTCTCTAATACTCAGCTGAATATGAGTTGTGGATATCATTCTCAATCTGATGGCAAAACAGAAAGAGTTAATCAATGTTTAGAAGCATACTTGAGATGTTCCCTTCAGTCGTATCCTAAGCAGTGGCATAAATGGTTACACTTATGTGAATTCTAGTACAACACCTGTTTCCATACCAATGTAAATAAGTCCTCCATTTGAAACTCTTGGTCATCCTCCCAAACATTTTGATATCAGTGGCGTGAAGTGTGTGCAGCATCTGATCTTCAGGAATGGCTCAACGAGAGGAAAGTGATGACCAGCTCAGTCAGCAGCATTTGGATACTGCACGGTTTTGCATACTAAACTATTTTTTATCAGCATTTGGAAACTAATCATGACCCTCTCTAATTATCTAAAATTTCTTCAGTTTTGTATCTGAACTTTCAGGCTCTAGATGCTTGGTACATATTAAATTCAGACAGCTTCAAAAGTAAATATGGGGTGATTTGGAGGGATCAAATCAAACACAAGGTATGCAAAAGATTGTTTCAGAGAATCAGAGATGCTGAGAAGTGAAAATCTCTCGTACTCTCCGGAACGGTGTTCTGAAACTTTTGAAGTAGTTGCAGAACCTGAGAGATGCTTCCATGAGCTAAGGGAATCGCTGGCGTCCGGACGTCAATGGGATAGGATTCTATCAGACGGTAATGAACGGCCCAGCAGAAACACACCGCACTCCCACCATATCACTGCAGTCATTCCCCGTCTACCTCGTCGTGCAACACACGCGTACTCCGCCCCTTTTCGTCTCGCCCTGTCTCACCCCGCCACTCCTTCCCCCTGACCCCCTCCTCCCTCTCCGCGTGGGTGGGACCCGGGAGCCGAGATGAGGACGAACACGCCCCGTCCGCAGGACCCCAAGTGCGCCACGCGCCCTATCCGCCGACCTCCGGCTCGCCGCGCCCCTTCCCCCGGTGCCCGGGTCGTGCCCCATGACTCTCTGAACATAGCTCTGAAACACGAACCACTTGCAATATGAAACACTTTAATGCAACATACGTCTAAAGCGGATGAAACATTTGGAACATGGAATTACAACATGTGTGTGAAACATATGCAACATCGAGATAAAACACTTGCAACATGAAAACTGAAACAGCTGAAACATTTCGAATATACTCTTGCAGCATATGTGTGAAACATATGCAACATCCAAATAAGCACACTTGCAACATACAACTAAAAAAGCAGATGAAACATTTGGAACGGACGCTTAACATACGTGTACAACCATTGCAATATGTGCAACATCACGATATATTTTTGCAACATCCATATGAAACACTTGCAGCATACCTTTGAAACATCTGAAACAATTGAAACATACTCTTGCAACATACGCTTTGAACGCAACATCTTCTTGCTGCTCGACAGAATGGAGGCTCGTCGGTGTGTGGTGTTCATCGGAGGCAGCAGCCTAACAGCGCTTGTAGGCGGCAGGCCGGCAATAGTGGCTACACGTCGTAGAAGAGAGGCATCGGCCGAACGAGCGGTGGGGAGGCCACGATCGCGCGACTTGGAGAGGGCAGCGGTGCGCGCACCCGACAGGGCCGGCAGCTGAGCGCCACGACTCGGAGGCGGCCGCGCGCCGTGCCTTGGGGGCGGCCGCGTGCTGCGCCACGATGGGCTAGCGGCCATGCGCTCGAAGGCGGTAGACGAACGGATAAGAGCAATAGGAAGAGGAATGAGTGGATAGAAATAAGTTGATGAGTAGCTTTTTTTTATAAACGAAAGAGCGTGGGTTGTTGGGATGGCGTTGTGGCCCAGCAACGGAGCTTCCGGGCGGATGGATGCCCGGTTCAGAGCATTACCCATAAACTAAACAAGCAAGAGCCAAACTCGACAAGAAGCTCGCTGACCGAATCAACCAAAGCAGCAGGCCGCCTGAAACTTGGTCGTCTGTCTCGTTCTTTAACAATCTTTCACAGCAACGGTGGTTCTAGTTATCTTCATTCTCATGTGTTTTCTATTGAGATGAGAAGTACACAGTTGATAACAGGCATAGGCTTATGATTGAGCTGGCAGCATCAGGCGAGGCGAGTTCGCCGGTTGGTCCGGGCCCAGAAATGGCCCCACATGTCACTGGAAGAAGACACGAGCGCAACCGACGTACGCACGCTCCCGGGGACTTGAAATACCCCGGCGTGGCGCCCAAACGTAACCGTCGACCGAACGAACACCTGCTCTGCTCTCGCCTTCGGCCTTCCCAACCCCCTCTCCTCGCAACAGCCCCCGGTCATCTGCCCTGCCATCGCCGCACCACCACCACCACCAGGCGATGGAATTCTTCCCCGACGGGGGCTTCGTGAGGCTTCAGAACCGCCAGAACCGCAAGTACATCCACGCCGACGGGGACTGGGTGGGGGTCACCCTGCGCCCGCTCGGCCGCGTCCCATCCCTGGAGGCGGTGTGGCGGGCGGAGCACTGGGTCTCTAACCGGGGGCACGTCTTCGTCCTCCTCCAGAACGCCGCCTACGGCCGCTACCTCTCGCTCTCGGTCCACCCGGCGCGGCCCAGGCACCTCAGCCGCCGCGTCATCCAGCGCGACTTCGACGACCCCAACCTGGTGGACGCCTTCTTGTGGAGGTGGAGGGCTCAGAGGGTGGACCCCGACCAGGACTACGTCCGCCTGCGCCAGTTCAACTTCCACCTCCGCGCCGACGGCAGGTACCTCACCTGGAACTGGAAAACCCGCGTCACCGGCGACCTCGTACGAAGGCGCACGCTCACCACCATGATGCAGTGGACGGTCCACGCCGTCGCGGCGACCCCGCTACCGCTACCCCTTCCGGTTACACCACCTGAGCCTCAGGTGCGTGGCTTCCGGCTTCGCCATCCTTCCTCCTTCCTTGTATTGCATTGGAATGGGATTCTCCTCGATCGGATAGCTTTCCTTGGAACGCCAATCATAGTCATAGATGCGTCGATTTTGATTTTCGCCTGCCTTGCGTTTAACCTTGCCTAAGTCTGAAACTGTTCGCTTCTTCGATACAACACTACTGAACCTGTTAATTCTTCCTGTCAGGTTTTAGTTCGGTAGCCCACGAAACACTTTTTATGGTTTCTCGTGTTACGTTCTTGTGCCTCTGCATCTGGTTCGCTTTAGGCAGCAGTTCCTGAGCACATTAATCCACAAATTATTGTCTATTCTAGATTGTGATCCCATCGCTCGACGAATTATCTGTCATTGGTTAAAACTGCGTCGAATCACGGTATGCAGGGACAGAGTCGTTGAGGTCACCATTGGAGTTCTTTGTTATGATGTGTACTTGAATGATTTGCGCTATTTGGTCTTGCTCATTTAATACCAGATCGATCGCAGTGGTTTTTTTTTCTGATTTCCGTGAGAAATTCCGAAAGAATTTGGTCTCTGAACATTCCGTTGTCAGTACAATGTGTATTCAGATTCAGACATGTTCATTCGGTTACCGCTGCTGTCTAGCCGTTTGATTTCTTTTCTTCTCCTAAGCACAACAAGTGTTCCACTGCAACAGATTCAGGGAGGCCGACGTGGTCAGTCGTTCTGGGCCTTATGGCGGCGCGCCGGGTACGGCCCCGGGATATATCCGCAGGTGCCGCGGGAGATCCGGCATGTGCGGGCGAACGATGAAGGGGAGTTCGACCAGAACCATTACATCTGGCCCTCATTCATTTCCTATGACCAAACCGTGTTCGACCTGAGGATCTACCTGGGACAACTTCAGGACGACTGGAACGGGGACATGCTTGGCTTCACGTTGTGCATACGGCCCGGCTCGCATGGGCAGCTAATGCCGCTGGTCACCCACCTGCCTCGCAGCAGAGATCCCCTGCGCATCGTCGTCTTTAGGACCGGATCACCAGGTGACTACTCTGCAAGTTTCACAGCGGTTTGTCGAGCACGTGTTACCTGCTGTGCTCTCACAGTTTCAGCATGTGAGTGTTTACAGTTTTCAGGCTCTAAGTTTAGTTCTGTGTGTAGTTCTGAATTTGTTATGCAAAAAGATCAGTAAAAGAATATCTGCATGATAGATTTTGAGTAGAGCATAGTGTCATACTGACAATAGGGAATGTAACTTGCCTGCTGTTTTTCATAGCCCTGACGTTCAGAGAAATCCTGTAGTTTAATTTTGAACAGTTGTTGTCTGTAGTATCCTCTTCTTGGCTTTTTGTGGTTTTACATTGTATTAGTCAACTTCGTTTGGTTAGGACTCTAAAACATACTGTAGATAGCAGAAACAGTTGATTGGAAATAGCCTTATTCTCATATCTGTAGTGTTCATAGTGCCACACATGGATTTAGCAGTCCTTTGACAGATTCTTAACTTGGTCCAAACTGTCCGATTGCATTTCTTACCATGGAGGTCAGTTCAGAAATTCAGTTGTTCCCAAAATCTGATCTCCAGTTCAGATGATTCAGTTGTTCTGCTTGTTAGCCAATACTGTTTATCTTGGATCTGTCTGTGTACTCTTATCTAATTTTGTCCACTATTGATTACTTCTCACTGCTGTAATACCCATGATATGATTCCTAGTTATCTCATTGATTTTCTTGTTCTCTTGCGAATTCAGCTGCTGCGGCATTAGTGTATCCCCAGATATATGCACCAGCACCATAGAGGAGTACGAGAGCGGAACTTCTGACAAGATTGAAATTCATCTCTTCGGGAACCAGAAGCATTTAATCATTGCTGCCCCTGATACTGTGACATGAGAATTGGCTCATAATTTCTGAAAATTCGGCAGCTCTTCTGTAATGGTAGTTAGATCTGATGCGCTCTACTGACTGGAAGCGTTTGACATAACCTTTCAGTTTCAGAACATAAAACTGCTGAAAATGTTATGTGGAAGTAATGGTGAACGGTTCTGCAAAGTAACATTGGTTGTAGTTGTCATCTTCATCTCGGTTGGGTGATGAACTGATGGCATGAACAGATCTGGTTGATTTTGCCTGTACCCTGATCCTGACACATCAAAAAATAGAATACATGTTAATTGACTTTAACTTTTAGTAATAGACTGAAATCTTGGTTGCATCATTTGTGTGCTGATAAAGCTAACATGACATCCTTCTCTTCGATACTTGTTATTTTCAGCAAATGAGTGAAAGTTTAGGTTGTAGAATGGTCAGTCCAGTGTGCATCTTTGAAACAATCCTTCCTGCAACTCTACTCCTGAACCTCCCTATTTTTTTTGAAAGAAACTGAACCTCCCTGTTTCAAGTCGGGTATTTTTGGTTCTGTTCCCAAATTGCTTGTGACCTCCTGCCTCTATTTGTTTTTCCAAAACATGGTGAATGCCCATGCTCTGCAATGGGATCTTAATTCCTAGAATGCAATGCTTATGTTTCTCGTCTCAGGATTGTTAACGTTTTTCTCATCCCCTAATCAGATCACGCAAAACTGCACATGTTGTGTACTCGCTTTGTATAGCGATAATGATATAGCCCGGACGGACAGATGTCGCTTCCGACCGAATCGTTCTTATCCATTAGTTCTAAGCCCGATGACACAGCCTGCTCCCAAAAGCCCAGAACCAGCTCCTCCCTCTCCCTTTGATACACCCTCACCTCACTACCGCCCTCACTCCCAAATCGAGGCGAGAGGCGGCGCAGATGGCTGGCCGCAGGGCAGGCGGGAGTGCGACAGCGGCTATGCGGGCGCTACATGCCAGGCCCCGTTGTCGATGACTTCGATGAGGAACAACGGGGCAGAGATTGCTGTGGCCGTGGCGACGAGCTATGTGCACGCTACCAGCCACCGGCGCGTCGTCGAGCTCCACGCATGCATCACCGAGCCGGTGAGCCTCCACGATGGATGCTCCAGCAAGCAAGCGAGAGGAGCTTCGTGTGACGCCGCCTCCGGTGAGTTGCCTGTGCCGCTGCCACACTAGCGAGCTCCGCGTCGGTGTCGAGCTCCGCAACGAGTATCCACCTGCCCAAGCAGTAAGGTGACATTGCGTTGCAACCCCATGTTGCAAGTGTATGTTTCAGGTGTTTCAACTGTTCAAGATGAATGTTGCAGGTTGTTTACCTGGATGTTAAAAAATACATCTAGATGTTGCAATACGTATATAAAAATATTTTATCTGTTTCAAATGTATGTTGCAAGTGTTTTTTATCTAGATGTTACATATGTTTTAAGCATATGTTGCAAATGCCTGTTTTAAATGTTTTTGTTGTTTTAGACGTATATCACATTTGTGTTCATGTTGAGTGTTCATGTTTCAAGGGTACGTTCGGAGGGGCGCATGTATTCCTGTGTGCGCGCACGAAACGGAGCACACGTGGGTGGTCACGCATGCGGGCAGGCGGCGCAGGCGGTCCCCGCGTGGCTTTCTTCATCGGCAGCGCAGTCGGCAGTCGCCACACACACGTCAGGCTGGTGCTAGAAACGGACGGTGGAGTAAAAAGCACGCACATGCAGACGCAGTGCGGTGCGCACAGAGGTGGTTTCCTTTCCCACCCCTCCTCGTATTGTAATTTGGCACGTTCCGCGGGAAACGGAGCTTCAAATCGGAGCGGGCAGGGCACGAGACACAAGCAGGCGCGGGCTGTCTATCCAGACATCCGGATGCTAGCTTCTACCTGTTTGTATAGCCCGTAATATAGTGTACATGATTCAGTCTTAATATTTTTCCAAATATTTATCTGTCACCAGGAATTATTATCCCACTATCGTCGAATTCTCATTGTCCTTTAAGTTCTCTTCATTGGTCCGGTTTTAAATTCTATGCCTTATATAGTTTCTGTTGCCACTCCCCCATCCACTCGATACTGACCATGAAGAATGAATATTCTCAACTCTTGTAATCATTCAGATTTTAGACACAATGCATAATAGCATGAAAAAAGAATAATACACTTCCTTCAAGATTAACAAATATATTTTCACATCAATATTTAAAAATATATAAGAAACAGGGAAACATGTTCTTATATGACTCTAATATCTTTATCGAGCATGTGTCTATTGCAATTCATAATCTTTTATGCCTCTATATACCCCTTTCTAGTGAGATTGTAATGGCATGGGTCACTTGATCATGAATTACAGCTTTTTGTTGAAAGGATGGCAAGCGTTTTGCCGTAATGTTTATTAGACGGGAGAAATAAAAAGCACAAGAACGGTGGCACTATCCAATCCTCCAGAACCAAAAGCGACTATATCTACAAAAATAACAAAGCAAAGAAGGAGAACAACTAAGCAACATTGCACGATATTTCCAAACAGCAACAACAAACGGTGGCACCATCCGGTCTCTATTAGCAACAAACGGCTGCATATGAACAAGGTAAAAGATAGTTTCTTCAGCAAAGGTGTCTGGATCATGCAAACTCCTCGTGACTGAAAAATAGATTTACCATGGTAACAGAGGCAAGAATTTGGAAGAACGAATTCAGTCAGAGCTGCAACTGTTCGTCTGTTCCACACAACTACTGCTCTAAAAAAACTCAGCCGTGTCAGTCAACTGCACAAGGCCTGAAACAACACGTTGCTGCCACCAGTGCAACATTACATCGATGTTCCATCGATCTACAGCCTCTGCAGAACTGCTAATTAAACAAGCAACGGCCCAACTCTGCAGCAAAGCTCCACGGCCGAATCAGTGGAAGCCACAGGGACGGACACGGGCGATCACGCTGCACACCGCACACATGGCCACATCGCCGTCGTAGTCCCAGCGTCGTAGGCGCCGCCTTTGTTGGCACGCCGGCGCGCGTCGATCCGTTGGTGGCGTCGCGGTAGCCCCCGGCACGGCCAGCGGACGACGGAAACCTCGCCGGCTTGCTCACACCAGTGGATCCACTCGTGCTAGACGCCGGTGGGCTCGGTGAGCTCGTGCGGCCGCCTGGGCCAGGGCCGGGCTCGGAATGCCGCCGCAATGGATCTTTCCAAATTCCAACTGAGTTGGCAGCAGCCATCGCCAGCTGGACAGGATTAGTTGGAGCGCTGGCTGGCCGCCTCGTATCCGGGCCCAGCAATGACCCACATGTCAGTGGAAAGGAGGCCGAGCGCAACCGCCCCCACCACCCTCGTCACCTTGAAATACCCCGGCTCCGCCGCCTTGCCGTGGCGCCCAAACGCATCCGTCCTGCCAACGAACACCTGGTCTGCTCTGGACTCTCCCTCCCCTTCCCGATCCCCTCCTCGCAACAGCCCGGCGATCGTCTGCCGTCGCCGCACCACCACCACCAGGCGATGGAGCTCTTCCCCGACGGGGGCTTCGTGTGGCTGCAGAGCCGCGGGAACCGCAACAAGTACGTCCACGCCGACGGGGACTGGTTTGGGGTCTCCCTGCGCCCAGCTTGGCACCGTCGCACCTCTGGAGGCGGTGTGGCGGGTGGAGCACTTGCCCGTGAACCAGGAGGTCATCTTCCTCTTCCTCCAGAACGCCGCCTACGGCCGCTAACCTCTCGTTCTCGCCCTTCAAGGTGCAGCCCGGCCACCGCGGCCGCCGCGCCGTCCAGGCCGACCGCAACGAGCCGCCCAACAACCTGCTGAACGGCTACCTGTGGTGGTGGAGGGCCGAGAGGGTGGACCCCAACCAGGACTACGTCCGCCTGCGCTACGCCGACTCCCACTTCCTCCTCCGCGCCAACGGCAGGTACCTCACCAGGAACACCGGCGTCACCGTACGCCGTCGACCGACGCCGCAGGCTCACCACCATGATGCAGTGGACGGTCCACCTCGTCCCAGCGAGCCCGGTACCGCTACCCCTTCCAGTTGCACCACCTCAGCCTCTGCAGGTGCGTGGCTTCGCCATCCTTTCTCCTTCCCTTGCATTGCATTGGAATCGAACTCACCTCGGGCCCTCGGCTAGCAGCTAGCTTTACTTGGAACACCACAATCAGGGTCATGGATGCGTCAGTTTTGATTCGGAATCTTTGCGTTTGTCCTTGGCATCTTGCCGAATTCTGAAACTGTTCATTTCTTCCGATACAAGAATACTGAACATGTTAATTCTTCCTGACAGGTTTTAATTCTGTATAGCCCGCGCGCGAAACACTTTTTATGGTTTCTCGTTTACATTCTGCTCCAATCCTGAGCACATTAATCCACAAGTTATTGTGTATTGTAGATTGTGGCCCTTCGCTTTACGAATTCATCTGTCATTCCGATGTGGAGAAAGCCCTAGTTGAGGACACCATTGGAGCACTTTGTTACGATGTGCCCTTGAATGATTTGCGCTATTTGGTCTTGCTCGTTTCATACCGGATCGATCGCGAATGGTTTGTTTCTGATTTCTGTAAGAAATTCCGAAAGAATTTGGTCTCTGAACAATGTGTATTCAGAGTTTCAGACATGTTCATTCAGACATGTTCTTTTCCTAAACAAGTGTTCCACTGCAACAGATTCAGGGAGGCCGCCGTGGCCTGTTGTTCCGGCGGCGCACCGGGAACCGCGGCCCCGGGGTGCATCAGCATCCGGCGCGGACGATACGACACGTGCGGGCGAACGATGAAGGGGAGTTCAACCAGGACCATCGCTACTGGCCCGCGTTCGCTTCGTACGACCACTCTGTGATCAACCTGAGGGCCCAGCTGGGGCAACTTCAGGGTGACTGGAACGGGGACATGCTCGGCTTCACGTCGTGCATGCGGCCCGGCTCGCATGGGAGGCTAATGCCGCTGGTCACGGACCTGCCTCGCAGCTTAGATCCCATGTACATCGTCGTCCTCAGGACCGGATCACCAGGTGACTACTCTGCAAATTTCTCAGCAGTCTGGGCAGCACTTGTTATCTGCTCTAACAGTTTCAGCATTTGAGACGTTTAAAGTTTTCAGTGTGCAATGACGGCAGTGTGACTTGCATTTGTTATGCAAAGAGATCAGTAAAAAAACTTATAGTCATGATAGATTTTGAGTAGGGCATAGTGTCATACTGACAACAGGAAATGTAACTTGCCTGCTGTTTTCCTCCACAGCCCTGATGTTCAGAGAAATCCTGTAGATTAATTTTGAATAGCTGTTGTCTGTAGTATCCTCTTCTTGGCTTTTTTGGGCTTTTACATTTTATAGTCAACTTGTGCTTGAGGTGTAATGGTTTACTTGGTTTGGTTAGGACTAATCTATACATGCTGTAGATAGCAGAAGCAGTTGAATGGAAATAGCCTCATTCTCATGTCTGTAGTGTTCACAGTGCCACATAGGATTTAGCAGTCCTTTGACAGATTCTTAACTTTGTCTAAATTGTCTGATTGCATTTCTTACCATGGTGGTCAGTTCAGATATTCAGTTGTTCCCACAATCTGATGTCCAGTTCAGATAATTCAATTGTTCTGCTTGCTAGGCAACAGTGTTAATCTTGGAGCTGACTGTCTACTCTTATATATTTTTGTCCACCATTGCTTACTTCTCACTGCTGTAATATCCATGATATGATGCCTAATTATCTCATTGATTTCCTTGTTCTCTTGTGAATTCAGGTGCTGCGGCATTAGTGTATCCCCAGATAGATGCACCAGCACAGTAGAGGAGTACGAGAGCGGAACTTCTGACAACGTCGAAATTCATCTCTTCAGGAACCAAAAGCATTTAAGCATTGCTGCCCCTGATACTGTGACATGAGAATTGGTTTATAGTTTGTGAAAATTCAGCAGCTCTTCTGTAATGGTGATTAGATCTGATGCACTCTACTGACCGGAAGCGTTTTACCTTTCAGTTTCAGAACATAAAACTGCTGAAAGTGTTCTGTGGAAGTAATGGTGAACGGTTCTGCAAAGTAACATTGGTTGTAGTTACCATCTTCATCTCTGTTGGGTGATGAGCTGATGGCAAGAATAGATCTGGCTCATTTTTCCTGTGGAATACATGTTAATTAAGTTTAGCTTTTAGTCATGGACTGAAAATTTTGGTTGCATCATTTGTGTGTTGATAATGCTAACATGACATCCTTCTCGTCATTTCTTGATATTTTCAGCAAATGAGTGAAAGTTTAGGTTGTAGAACGGTCAGTCCAGTGTCATCTTTGAAACAACCTTCCTGCCTACTCCTGAACCTCCCTGTTTTTTTTTTTGAACAAACTGAACCTCCCTGTTTCACGTCTGGGGTTTTTTTGGTTCTGTTGCCAAATTTCTGTCTGGGTTGTGACCTCCTGCCTCTATTTTTTTTTTTTTGAAAACATGGTGAGTGTCCTTGGTCTGCAACAGGATCTTAATTCCTAGAATGCAATGTTTATGTTTCTCATCCCAGGATCGTTAACGTTTTTCTCATCCCTAAATCAGACACACAACTCCACATGTTGTGTACTCGCTTTGTATAGCACATATAATGTACAGATTCAGTCTTAATATTTTTTTTTCCATATATATCTCTGTCATGAAGAACAATTATCCCACTGCCGTCGAATTCTTATTGTCCTTTAAATTCTCTTCAATGGACCAGTTTTAAATTCCATGGCTTATATAATTTCTGTTGCAATTCTACCTCCACTTTATACAGACCTTGAAGAATCAAAATTCTTAACTCTTTTAATCATTCAGATTTTAGACACAATGCATAATAACATGAAAAAAAAGAATAATACACTTCCTTCAGAACAAATATATTTTCAGATCATGTTTAAAAAAATAAAAAAAACATGTCCTGATAGGAATATGTTATTGACTCTAATATCTTATTGAGCGTGTGTCTATTTGCAATTAATAATCTTTTATGCCTCTATATACTCCCTCTCTCTTTTTTTGAAAGATCCGAGTAACCGGCTTATCATTAATAAGGGAGAGTTAACAGGAGTTTGAGAAACGCCTTACAAACGTGGGAGGCGCTACCCCCTACAGGTAGGAGTTACAGAAATTCCTTGCTAATTACTCGCAAAAGGATGGGATGCCATTAAGGGGCTAAGAACTTTTCCCTCCGCTTGGGACCAAATGGAGCATCGATAATGCTAGCACACGGGCATCCATCTAAGCGTGTTCTGTCCAAACGGCTCGTTCCCAGGCCTGTCCATCGATCCAGCCCAACAGGCCTCCTCCGCTCTACCTTCAGTACAACATGATTTCTCCAAAAAATAAAAAACACAGCGATATTTTCTTTCCCCACTGCCGCACGCATGTGATCGCCACAGGTGCATCCACCGCGCTGTCCACCCGCCGCTGGCCATCTCCAGCTGTAGGCATCCTGTCCCACTCCCCTCGCTGCTGCCACACGCCGATCCCGCGCCGCTCGCTCCCGCCCGTCGCGCGCGCTGCCCGCCCGGCAGAGCCAAGCCCGGTGCTGCTAGCGATGGTGGTGGTGGTGGTGGTGCTCGCGCGGCGCCAGCTCCGACCCCGACAGCTGGAATCGCCCGGCCCCGGGCTCCCCCAGGTTGCAAGCGCATGTTTAAAGTGTTTCAGATGTTTCGTAGATATGTTTCAAGTGTTTCTTGCGGATGTTGCAAAAGTAGATCGGGATGTTACATACGTTGCAATAATTGTACACGTATGTTGCAAGTGTCTGTTTCCAATGTTTCATCTGTTTTTTCAGAAGTATGTTGTAAATGTGTTTATCTGAATGTTGTATATGTTTCACACATACGTTGCAAGTGTTTTATCTGGATATTGTATATGTTTGCAATTGCTTTTCAAGTGTTTTTCACGTGTTTTTGCATGTGTTTCAGTCGTATGTTTCGAATGTTTCAGCTGTTTCATACGTATGTTGCAATTGTTTCATTTGGATATTTCAAAGTATATCGAAGATGTTGTGCATGTTGCAATGTGAGCCACCTGCCGCAGCTGCTTGCTGCAGCTGCTGGTGCGCCGTGCATGGAGGGGAGCGGCGCAGCAGGCGTGGAGGGGCACGGGAAGAAGGGAAGCGTGGGGAAGTGGCATGGGCAGACCCCGGCTGTGCGTGCAGCAGGCGCGAGCGTCCGGACGCGGGGGGGTCCATCCGGACGTTAGTGCTGCCCATGGAGCATACATCCCTGATCTCCACGAACACTGCATGTATCGTACTCCTGGAGTCCCTGAATATCGCCGCATTCCTTTGTTTCCAGATGCACCGCCGTGTCAGGATTGCCAAGGTTTGTGCCAACTTGGTGCCCGCTGTGGCCAAGTTCAGGAACCAGTCTTCGATATCAGTCGTTTCGGCCCATTGAGACTCCAAACTGCTACTTGAGGAACCGCCGGAGGAAGAATTTGCAACTCGGCGGTGTCCAAGCTTTCCAAATCAACTTTGGGAAATTTGAGATGATGTGGCCGCCAAACTGGATGTCGTAGGCAGACTTCGCCGAGTATTCTCCTGAACTTTCTAGGATCCAAGTTATTTGATCATCCTGTGCAGTATTCAGGTTTAGATGCACAGACTGTATCAGGTTCCACAAACTGAAATACTTTCAAGCAGGTCGTTGTTCAGGCCATAGGCGATATCTCTAATCCATTTTCCGTCGAGGAGGCTTCGCTGACACGAGCGATATCCTTCTACTGTGGTTGTACAAGAGCGGGAACAGAGCTAAAGGTGCTTGACCGTGAATCCAGCTAGAGTTCAAGAAGGACGCCCTGCGACCGTTATGAACTGCAACTCTTGTGGCTGCTGTAAAGAGGGAGGTCCACGACTAAAAGCTAAACTCAATTAACATGTACTCAACATTTTGATGTGTCAGGATCAAGGTACAGGAAAACTGAGCCAGATCTATTCTTGCCATCAGTTCATCACCCAACAGAGATGAAGATGGTAACTACAACCAATGTTACTTTGCAGAACCGTTCACCATTACTTCCACATAACGCTTTCAGCAGTTTTATGTTTGAAACTGAAAGGCTATTTCAAAATGCTTCTGGTCAGTAGAGCGCATCAGATCTAACCACCATTACAGAAGAGCTGCTGAACTTTCAGAAACTATGAGCCAATTCTCATGTCACAGTATCAGGAACAGCAATGCTTAAATGTTTTTGGTTTTCGAAGCGATGAATTTCGACGTTGTCCGAAGTTCCGCTCTCGTACTCCTCTACAGTACTGGATACACTAATGCTGCAGCAGCTGAATTCGCAAGAGAACAAGAAAATCAATTAGATAACTAGGCATCATATCATGGGTATTACAGCAGTGAGAAGTAACCAATAGTGGACAAAAATAGATAAGAGTACACATACAGCTCCAAGATAAACACTATTGGCTAACCAGCAGAACAATTGAATTATCTGAACTGGAGGAACAACTGAATTTCTGAACTGACCACACCATGGTAAGAAATGCAATCGGACAATTTGGACCAAGTTAAGAATCTGTCTAAGGACTATTAAATCCTAGGTGGCACTATGGACAGTACAGACCTGAGAGTGAGGTTTTTTCCATTCGAAAGCTCCTGCCATCTACAGAATGTTTTAGATTAGTCCTAAACAAACGAAGTAAACCGTTACTACAGGCAACAACTATTCAAGATTAAACTACATAATCTCTCTAAACATGAGGGCTATGGTAAACAGCAAGCAAGTTACATTTCCTGTTGTCAGTATATGCTCTACTCAAAATCTATAATGCATATATCCTTTTACTGATCTCTTTGCATAACAAATTCAGAACTACATACAGAACTGAACTTGAGCTGAAAACTTTAAACATCTCAAAATGCTGAAACTATGAGAGCACAGCAGGTAACAAGTGCTCCACAGAACGCTGAGAAAGTTCCAGAGTAGTCACCTGGTGATCCGGTCCTGAAGACGACGATGTACATGGGTTCTAAGCTGCGAGGCAGGTTGGTGACCAGCGGCATTAGCCGGCCATGCGAGCCGGGCCGCATGCACAACGTGAAGCCGAACATTTCCCCGTCCCAGTCGTGCTGAAGTTGCCCCAGCTGGATCCTCAGGTTGAACACGGAGTAGTCGTAGATATCGAATGAGGGCCAGTTGTGATGGTTCTGGTCGAAGTTCCCTTCATCGCTCGCCCGCACGTGCCGGATCTCCCGCGGCGGAAGCTGATAAATCCCGGGCACGTGCAGAAAAAAAACGATTGAGATCGATCTGGTACCAAATGAGCAAGATCAAATAGCGCAAATCATTTAAGTGCACATTTTAACAAAGAACTCCAATTGTGACCTGAACTAGGATTCCCTGCGTACGATGATTCGACTCAGTTTTAACGATTGACAGATAAATTCGTAAAGCGAAGTGACCACAATCTAGAATAGACAGTAATTTGTGGAGT
Source organism: Miscanthus floridulus (assembly GCF_019320115.1). Classification (NCBI taxonomy): domain Eukaryota; kingdom Viridiplantae; phylum Streptophyta; class Magnoliopsida; order Poales; family Poaceae; genus Miscanthus; species Miscanthus floridulus. The sequence goes on along the minus strand of NC_089587.1, from coordinate 57,871,026 downwards.
AATGTGCTCAGGAACCGCTCCCTAAAGCGAACCAGATGCAGAGGCACAAGAACGTAATCGAGAAACCATAAAAAGTGTTTCGCGGGCTACAGAACTAAAACTTGTCAGGAAGAATTAACAGGTTCAGTAGTCTTGTTCTTGTATCGGAAGAAATGAACAGTTTCAGAGTTAGGCAATAATCAGATTGCGATGCAATAATCAGATTTCTTGGGAAGGCGAGCCAGAATCAAAATCGACGCATCCATGATCCTTGATTGGCGTTCCAAGTAAAGCTAGCCGATCGAGGAGAGTTGCATTCCAATGCAATGCAAGGAAGGAGAAAGGATGGCGAAGCCACGCACCTGATGCTGAGGTGCAGCTGGAAGGGGCATCGGTACCGGGGTTGCCGCGACGGGGTGGACCGTCCACTGCATCATTGTGGTGAGCCTGCGGCCTCGGTTGACGTCGACGGTGACGCCGGTGTTCCACCTGCGGAACCTGCCGTTGGCGCGGAGGTCGCGGTCGAAGTGGCGCAGGCGGACGTAGTCCTGGAGGGGGTGCACCCTCTCGACCCTCCACCTCCACAAGTAGATGTTCACCATGTTGGGCTCGTCGAGGTCGCACTGGACGGCCTTGAGGCCGCGGTGGCCGGGAGGCGCCTGCTCGGCCGATAGCGAGAGGTAGCGGCCGTAGGCGGCGCCCTGGAGGCGGAGGAAGGTGGTCCCCTGGTGGACCCAGTGCTCCACCTGCCACACCGCTTCCAGTTCCAGGGATGGAGCGGAGCCGCGCGAGCGCAGGGAGACCCCCTCCCAGTCCCCGTCGGCGTGGACGTACTTGCGGTTCGCGCGGCTCCGCAGCTGCACGAAGGCCCCGTCGGGGAAGAGGTCCATCGTCTGGTGATGTTGGTGGTGGTGGTGGTGGGGCGGCGACGGCAGGGCAGATGACGGCCGGGCTGTTGCGAGGAGGGGATTCGGAAGGGGAGGAAGCGGCGAGAGCAGAGGAGGTGTTCGTTGGGTCGACGGTTACGTTTGGGCGCCACGCCAAAGGCGGCGGCGGAGCCGGGGTATTTCAAGGCCTCGGGAGCGTGTGTATGTCGGTTGCGCCGTGTCTGCTTCCACTGACATGTGGGGGACCAACCCGCCTAGCCTGCTGCTGCCAACTCAAGCATAAGCCTGTTATCAACTGTGTAATTCCCCATCTCGATAGAAAACACATGAGAATGAAGATAACTACAACCAAACTTACTGTGCAAGATTGCTAAAGCATGAGATGATCATGTTTCAGGCGGCCTGCTGCTTTGGTTGATTCGGCCTGCGAGCTTGTTGTCGAGTTTGGCCGTGAAATGGCTTGTAGTGCTTTGGTTGCAAAGCCTTAGTAAGACAGTAACAAACTTCATGTCCTGGTTTTGATTTTCTAGGAGCGAATTTAAAGCTGGTTTAAAAAATCCCAGTCGAGGTTCAAGGGTCTTCTGCCTTAAAAGCAATGCCCTTAAGAAGTAATGGGTACTTAACTTGCTCAGGCTTAGCTTGAGCTGAGATACAAATGCTTGAATAGTCTTCTTCAACCCGAACTAAGGAACTAAGAAACGCCAGCACACCCATGCCCCGCGTCGCTCTCCAGAGCGGCTCGGGCGGTGCCTCGCCTACCCCGACATCGGGGCCATCCTCCCCGGCCCCTCGCCCTCGTCACCGCCGGAGCAGGCTGCCGGAAGCCTGCGCAGCCGCAAGGATGGCTGCGGCGGGGCCTTTCTCCTCCACCTCTCTCTTTCTATGTGGGTGGCGGCCATGGCGTGACGGACGGCGGCGGCTGTTGCAGAACCGTCCGAAATAACACGTTTTTGGATGTGCTCGTCTTCCACTAGACACTAAGCACATCGAAAGTGAGCTACATCGGGCAGTTCCGTCGAGCACACTCTAAGGGAGAACTCGAAACAATCAACATTTTACATCCAGAATCCAATAATGAGTACGAGCTTACAATACTTAATCCATTTTATACCAGAAGAGTTCTTGAAAATTATTTATTACAATACCAGAGTTCAGAGTGCGATCATTAAACAGCGGAAGGAAAATAAACATCTAGCGAAAATGATACAAGGATCCATCTGTGCCTATCAGAAGAAACCTCCACACAAGAGCTACTCCTCAAGCTGCACCTGCAACAGGGGTAAAATAAACCCTGAGTACACAATGTACTCGCAAGACTTACCTGACTAGTGGGAATAGTTTTCCGACTATCAAGAATATAATAGGCAATATGAGTTGCTTTCTTTTTATTTGCGAAAAGCATTACTAATAGTTCATCCTTACAGTCAAGTTTTATTAGCAGTCATGATTACTTCATTAGCTAACCATTCTAGGTAAGCACATGTCCTACTTTCAAGTATGGGTTGAGCAATCAGAACCATTTCACCATATTTCATCTTCCAGTTCTTACTACGGTGCTAGACCATAGCCAAGTCGTACAGTCTCATAGAAATGTTGATTCGCAAAACAATGTATCCCAGCTGGGTACCCAGAAACACACGTCCCGTTTGTACCCCAGGCACAAACAAGACCAACCCATTCCACTCCTGTCATAGGATCCAGGTCCCCGTCTAAACTTGGACTCTAAGCCCCCACACTTGAGACCTGATCTCAATATGGTGCTTAGACCTCTACCTTTCCCTGCCTCCAATCAGTCGGTCCGAAAAGAGTCGGAACCCACGACAAGAGTGTAACGAGCCTTCCCGCTCCCATAAGCAAGTATGTGCTCATGATAATAAATCTATGACCTGACTACCATCCACAGCAACGGACGGTCCTTAATCGACATGAAAAGGGAAAATAGTGTAACCAAGCTAAACCCCATTGGCCACGGGACACAACCTGTTACACCCATCAATATACATACCATATCCCTATCCGGTCTCCATTTTATTTTCATCATTTTATTATGAGAGTAATAATAATCACCTATTGTGAGTAACGACAGGTTACTCACGCTACCGAAAGCCTAAGCATAGCAACTACTCGAACCTGTACTAGTAGGACTCATAGGGCAGTTATATCTATGCAGGTGGTTTTCATAAGATTCCTGTATCATAAATGCACATAACATATATAAATAGTGATTATAAAAAATAAGGGGTTATATACCATGGCTTGCCTTGGGCAGGCACGGTGTCAGCTGAGTCAGTCAGTGGTGGCTCCGGGACCTCCTCCTACATGAGAATCTCCTCCTCGTACTCCTCGACGATCTCCTCGAACTCATGATCACCGGTGGTCACGATCTCCGTCAACTCGTTCTCTACATGCATGCGATGATGATGCAACACTTAACATTTAGGCAACAACAACTCTTAAACTAAGAATACGCATACTAAGCTACTAAGCTAGCTCTAATGACTAAGGTACTAAGCTAACTATCATCTTTACCAAGCAAAGTGTTGGGTTCAACTAACAAACACCTAACTTTACAAATGAAGGATATATCTTTATTTCTACTAATGATTTAATGTATATTTGAAACAAAGAGCATTTAACTATCCAAATGCTTAGTCTATCCTAAAGCTACAAAAATTATAGTGAGCACATAATAATACAATGAAGCTACTATAAAAATTACAGGACTAAAGCTATCACCAATTTTACCACAAAAATTCCTACAATAATTATCCTAACAATATTAAACATTTTCAAATGATTTAATAGCTCCTGGTATCAACATGTACATATATGAACTAAATACACTAACAGATAGAGCACAATTTTAGGAACCTATCAAAATTTGTTTCATAATTTTTAAACACCTACATGATTTTATATGATTTATCAAAGATCAACTCAAAAATTAAATTAAAAAACTATTTCTAATTCCTTAGGAAAATAAAAAAACAAAATTTCCTGCACGACACACACGCGCGGCCCGTAGGCGTGGCACACACGAGGCCGGCCCGCTTGCGAGGCGGCCCACGGCAGGGGAGTCCCGCACGCATTGATGACTTTGCAAAAGAGACCTCGAACTCCTCCCAATTGACAATTAAGTACTAACATTATTTTCTCCTCTCTTAGAACTTCTCACTTAACCCCGTGGCCTTTCCCTAATTCACCCGCGCGCACCCCCTGGTGGCTCATTGCACGGCGGCGCTGCGGGCGATGACACGGCACGACCGTGCCGGCCACCAGAGGCTCGCGCTAGACCGTCGATCGGGCCGACCTTCAACTATGGTCCAACCGCCTACACCAAGCAGTAACACGAGGCAACAGGATGCGCTGGAGCGAGCTACAGCGATGCGTGGCCATTCGCGACGGCGACGCAGCTGTCCCGATGGTCTAGAGCACCTAAGAACCTAACTGGCTAGAGAGGGAGCATTAGTAGACTACCGTGGACCTAGTCGAGGTGATGGTTGGGGTGGAGAATGGCGGAGGAGGTGTGGCCACGTGCGCCCGAGCCATGCCATGGCACACCACGGTGGCACGGTCGTATCAGCGGTGATGGGGAGGCGGTAGCGGTTCCACTGGCATGCGCAAGGTGGAGAGGGAGGCAAGGTGAAGCTAGTGGTGTAGGTGAATTGGCTCGGTTGGGACGATAGGAGGGTTGCCCACATCCACGGCTGGACGCGACCTTATCGGCACAGCGGTGGGGAAACTCTAAAATTGGAGCTTGGCAGTGCCTTCTTCTTGGCTGGGTGGGGTCGAGCAGCGAGAGCACCTGATGGTGAAGATGTGGATGCGCTAAATTGAATGGAGATGATCACTCGGTGGTCAATTGAAGGCGTGGCTTGGTGGCAGCGACAGAGAGAGAGACGGGGCGGCAAGTGGGCTCGTCTCGGTCTTGCCTTGGCAAGACGTGATCGACATGATCATGGAGGCATGCACGCAAACACTTCAGACAAGAGCGCGCGTCCCCAACCGGCATAGCCCGGGTGGCTGTAGAGACATAAATGATAAGGCGACGGCGAGCTCGACCATGTGCGCGCGGTAGTGGCGGCCTTGAACTGGGCCAGCAGCGACACAGAGGAGCAGAGAACAGGCGCAGACACGATGGTGATTCAACAACACCGGCAGTGGCTGCATCATGGCGCGGGGTGGGTCGGCAGCGCGATGGGGCCAGCGGCAGCACCGCCTGGCTGCGCAAGCAGCAGCAGCGGCTCCGTACGCTAGAGGCCAGTGGCGGCTAGGCCACAGCCAGGTCAGAGCAGCCGGACACGCGCGGTGGCGTGCGTGCGCATGCAGAGCAAGCAGGCGTGGCGACGTCGTGCCCCCAAGGTGTGGTGACCGCGCTCACTCGGTGAACTAGCCTGAGAACGTGCTGTGCACGAAATTTAAAGCGCCTATAACAACTAAACGATTGCTTATCGACCTAAACCATCTTCACCATGCTCAATATGGCATATGAGGCTACCAACCCGAGCTAAAACATAACATCTTTTCTTAACCCAATTTTGTAAAATAAATTGCCAAACATGACATTGTCTAGCTGTCTATACCCCTAAAAATCTTCTAACTCTATGAGCTGAATTTGATTCCAAGTTGTATTTCTAGGCTATTAGAAATGTTGGTTAACAATATTATTTTTCTACCGCAAGTATTTTATTGCCATCTACAAAGTTCAAATTCCAAACTTTATTTAAGCGCTACACATATGTTCTATAGTGTTTTTGTTTAATAAAAATTAATTTTAAACCCTACTTGATATACATGAGCTATTGAATTGACTTTCATTTAACATTTTTATTTGTCATTTTAGGTTACAAGAAATTGATCTACACACTTCGTCACATGCATTATCACATAAACATGATGTTCATGACATGGTTTAGTAATATGTTTAGGGCGTAACATCGAGGGTGTTACAGCTCTCCCCCCTTAAAGAAAATCTCGTCCCGAGATTTCATGTGTGTGCCTAGTGTGGGAAAAGGGTAAGAGTAAGCTTTTAACATGAACTATTACCTCATCACACCGGGGAGAAGATGGGGATAATGCTCTAGAATATAACTCTCCTACTCCCAAGTTGCTTCGTCCTCCAAATGGTTTTGCCACTAGACTTTATAAAATTTCACCACTTTGTTTCTAGTGCCTCTCTTTTTCATCCAAGATTTTGACAGGGTGCTCAATATAAGAAAGGTCAGATTGGAGAGGGAGTCCTTTAATTTCCACCACTTCCTCAGGAACTCATAAACACTTCTTTAACTAGGAAACATGAAAGACATTATGTACTGCTAACAAAATATCTAGAAGTTGGAGACGATAAGCAACCGAACCACATCGCTCCAAAATCTTATAAGGTCCAATATAACGAGGAGCTAACTTTCCATGGACTTCGAACCGATGCACACCTCTCATCGGGGATACCTTTAGTTACACATGGTCACCAACTTCAAACTGCAAGGGCCTTCTCCTCTTGTCTGCATAAGTTTTCTGATGGTTCTGAGTTGCTTTCAAATGACTCTGAATAACACTGACTTGCTCTCTTGCTTCTTTGTTAAAATCAGGCCCAAAATAACCATGGTCACCCACTTCCACCCAATTAAGAGGTGTTCTACATTTTTTGCCATATAAAGCCTCGAAAGGTGCCATTCGAATGCTCTCTTGATAGCTATTGTTATAGGAAAACTCAACTGAAGTCAAGCATTCATCCCACTTTTCTGGATAAGAAATGGCACAAGCTCTCAACATGTCTTCAAGTACTTGATTGATCCTTTCTGTTTGACCATCAGTTTATGGATGATAAGCTGAACTTCTAAGAAGACGAGTATCGAGACACTTCTAGAGATGCTCCTAGAAGTGAGAGACAAAAACTAACCCTCTATCTGAAACAATGGTAAGAGGAACCCCATGCAAGGTTACAATCTGATCAAAATACAGCTTGGCATACTTCTTGGATGAATACCTTGTATCCACCAGGAGGAAATGAGCAGACTTGGTGAGACGATCCACAATGACCCAAATAGAATCATACCCCTTTGCTGTGCGGGGCAAACCCACAACAAAGTCCATAGAAATATCCTCTTATTTCCAAATAGGGATAGGCAATGGCTGTAAAAATCTAGGCGTACGCATATGGTCTGCCTTAACCCTTCCACAAATGTCACATTCTGAGATGTATTTGGTAATATCCTATTTCATGTTTGGCCACTAATACAAGTGACACAAATCATGATACATCTTGTTACTTCCCAGATGAATGGATAATTTGGAGTTGTAAGCTTCATCCAAAATTTTTCTCCTAAGCTCATCACTTGAGGGAACCATTAAACAGTTCTTGAACCTCACCACACCTTGATCATCAATACTGAAATGAGGACCATGCCCTTCGGCGATTAGCTTCTTGATATGCAGAATTCCCAAAGCATCTTGCCTTTGCTCTATAGTAATTTGCTCAAGTAAATTCGAGACCAGAGCAATATGGGCTAAGACTTCAGAATGGGTGTGGGACAAAGATTCTTCTTCAACTTGATGCGACTTCTGACTTAAAGAATCAGCTACCACATTAGCTTTTCTAGGGTGATAATGAACTTCTAAATTGTAATCTTTGATTAACTCGAGCCATCTCTGTTGTCTCATCTTCAGCTCAAACTGAGTGAAAATATATTTGACGCTCTTGTGATCCATAAAAAATGTGTACTTTATTTCCCAACAGGTAATGTCTCCAATTTTTAGAGCGTGCACAACTATAGCCATCTCTAAATCTTGGGTGGGATAATTCAACTTGTGCTTTTTTAGCTGACGTGCAGCATAAGCGATCACACGTTCGTCTTGCATAAGCACACATTTTAGTCTAGTCCTAGAGGCATCATAATACACATCAAACGGCCTATCAATATCTGGTTAGGCAAGAACAAGAGCAGAGGTAAGAAACTTCTTTAGGGCTTGGAAAGCTTCTTCACAAGTCGGACTCCATACAAACTTGACATCCTTTTGGAGCAACTTGGTCATCGATTGAGCTACTTTAGAAAACTTAGGGATGAAGCATCGATAATAACCAGTAAGACCAAGGAACTAACGAATCAGATGTACTGACTTTGGAGATTTCTAATTTAACACATCCTGCACCTTGCCAAGATCCATAGAGATGCCTTCAGGTGTCAGGACATGTCCCAAAAACTATACTCGATCCAACCAAAACTCACACTTACTGAATTTGGTATACAGCTTGTGTTCCCGCAATCAGGTCAGGACTATGCGAAGATGTTGTTCATGCTCTTCATTGTTCTTAGAATATATCAATATGTCATCAATAAACACCACTACAAACTTGTCTAACTCTGGCATGAAGATGAAATTTATGAGATACATGAAGAATGCAGGAGCATTGGTGAGACCAAAAGATAGGACTAGGTATTCATAGAGCCCATACCTAGTAGTGAAAGCTGTCTTTGGTATATCTTGTGGCCGGATATTAATTTGGTGATACCCAGAATGAAGATCAATCTTTGAAAACATCTTAGCACCAGCCAACTGATCGAACAAAGTATCAATACAAGGTAAAGGATACTTGTTCTTAATGGTTACCACGTTGAGAGGGCGATATCCACACACATCCGAAGAGTGTCGTCATTCTTCTTCACAAAAATAGCTAGACAACCCCATGGTGAAGAACTTGGATGGATGAATCCATTCTCCAACAATTCCTCTAACTGTTTCTTTATCTCAGCCAATTCCTTTGGAGCCTTGTAATAAGGACGCCGCGAAATAGGAGCAGTACCAGGTTCTAACTCAATGGCAAACTCCACATCTCGGTCCGATGGTAACCCAGGTAGATCTTTAGGAAAGATATCCAAAAACTCACAAACCACAGGAATAGAAGCAAGATCAGGAGAAGCTTCAGTATGAGCAATAACTGGTAGGGTGGAAACTGAAGACATAAGGAGACATTCTATCCTCAGAAGAAGGAAGCTTCAACTCAACAACTCTCTGCCTAAGGTTCAGGACTACCCCATAATTTCTCAACCAATTCATTCCCAAAATTGCATCTATGCCTTGCCCAGGCAACAACATAAACTAGAGACAATAAGAGTGAGTTGCTAGCACTAGTCTTACTGTGTCCGTCTGAGTTTTAACACATAACTGCGCACCTAAGGTTCTGATTCTATAGGCAATAAGAATAGCCATAGTAGATATATTATGCCTATGTGTAAACCCCATACTCATGAATGAATGTGATGCACCAGAATCAAATAATACATATGCTGGGTAGGAATCAATGGTGAACATACCAGCCATCATAGGCTCTCCCTACGGGATCTCCTCAGCCTTAGTGAAGTTAACTTGTCCCGAGCGACTCACGAGCACCTTCTTCCTGATGATAGTCCTCTTGACCAAACGAGAGTTGGCTGAAGGCTGATGAAAGGGACCATGACGCCTAAGAGGGGGGTTGAATTAGGCAACTTAAAACTCTAACTCTAAACTATGGCCTCTTTTTCTACCCTTAGCAAAACCTATGCAAAAGATAAACTATCTAAATGTGCAACTACGGTTTTGCTAGTATGTTGCTATCTCTACCATAAAAAGGAGTTATGCAACCTAGGTTCCAAACCTATCAACTAGCCTATCACTAAGCTAGGAAAGTAAAGCACAAACCAAGATTGCAATGTAAATGCGGTATTTTTACCGAGGTATCAAGAAGCGCGCAAGCTTCCCCCTAGTCCTCATTGGAGCCCCTCGCAAGGAATCCCTCGCAAGGGCCAAGCTCCCAGTTGGGTAACTCTGTGGATAGCCTCGGGCCTTCCCCACGCACAAGTGGGTCTCTAACGTGCCTTTCGGCAAGCCTCTCCTAGATGCTCCCTGCCGTCTTCACTATCAAGCTTCCGGCGGAAACTCCACGGGCCATGTTCCCTTCGGTACATGGTGGCAGCCACACCACAAATGCGTTTGGTGTGATCTCGCAAGATTGCATGCCCCTCCGATGTACAACAATGGTGCGCGCAAGCACCGAGTGGTAAGAGGTATACAAACCTCACTAAACACTAGGCCTAAACCTAGAGCAAGCGCATAAGCGGTGGTCTAATCAACCTAAGCACTTCGTAAAGCACTTACGCTAATCACCTAATGAATCACTAAGCACTATGCAAGTGGAGATCACTAAAATGATATATCAACACCCTTGGTATGTTTTCTCAACTCTCCACATCTCAAATGGCCGGTTGGGGTCCATTTATAAGCCCCGCTAAGAAAATAACAGTTGGGGGCGAAACCTAGCTTTTTGCTACTGACCGGACGCTACTGTCGTCCTGACCAGACATATTCGGTCATCCCAACCATTAGAGAGTGCGTGTTGATCAGACTCTGGGCTGAGTCCGGTCTCACTTGATCAGACACGTCTGGTCACGCTGGTGCCGCTCTAGAACCTCTCTGGATTTGATCTAATGTTGTACTTTGCGCGTCCGGTCGTCCAGTGCCGCTGCGTCCGGTCATGCTGAAAACATTGCTGTGACAAAGAACAATATCATCGGTGTGTCCGGTCACTACTTCTCTCAGTGTCTGGTCATAGGTGCTAACGCCTGTTGTTGCCAAGCAATTGATCGGACGCGTTCGGTCCATATAGGGCCGCGTCTGGTCACCTCTGCCGAGCTCATTTCTTCACGATCTTGCATCCAGCTTGGTTCCTATCTTCGTGCTTGGACTATGCTTGATATCTTGGGTCTTCTCTTATGCTTCTAGGGTCTTGCTTATGGTGTTGATCATAGGATCATCATGTTGCCTTCGTCTAAGTCACGTCTTGCACCCTATTGAACTACAAAATAATTACTTGCAAATTTATTAGTCCAATTTGGTTGTGTTGGTCATCAAACACCAAAATCCAAAGTAAATGGGCCTAGGGTCCATTTTTCTTACAGCTGAGAAGACTGGGAGGCTGATTCTGAGGGCACTCTCGGGCATAGTGACCTTCCAAATTGTCGATCAGTTGTGCTAATTCTTTGGCTTCCTATTTGTTAGAATTCTTTTTTACCATCAAAGCTTCATGGTCAATCATATTTCTTTGAGCCTTTTTCACCTTAGAAGCTTGGTCTTCAATATTGGATATAGGTATCAAGGCCTCAGCAAGATTTGGGGTCAAATTCTCCTTGATCGCCAAGAAGATTTTTCTCATTGGGTCTGCATCCTAGATCAAATCGGCTATATTTCTCTCGAGCATTGGCAGCATGTCTTTTAGCCAATTTTTGGTCTCATCTGATAAAGTCTCTTGGGAAGAAATGGCCGATGAGCTAATGTCACTTTTGTCTATGTATTCTTCAAAGTTGAAGGAGTATCTCAGAGCTAGAGAATTAAGTGCCTACATATGAACAAAAGGAATCTTATTAGAAATGGTAAATGGGTTGACAATGAGATGAATGGTAAGGGAAACACAGTACCTTTTTTGGAAGAGACTTTGGCTGAGGAGAAGGAACAGCTGATGATGTGCCAACATCTTTTTTAATATTTGGTTGAATCGGCTCTAGACTTTTGATGCTAGTGTCTGCAGGCATCAAGAAGTTTTTTGGTTTATATTTGTTATAGAAGGACAAGAATAAGCATATGGATTTCTTACCATCAACTATTTGCTGAGTTGGAGACTCGACGATTTGGGTATTAGCATCAACATGATCCTCTTCAACCGTTGGATTGTTGGACTTTTGCCCTTGTGTGGATATTTTCTCAGGTGGTGTCTGATAAAGGAGAATGATCAGAGAAGAGTGAGGATTACATAAGATTAAAAGACTTGAGGAGATGCCTTGGTAGCATCAGGAGGTGAAGTAGAGAGGTTCTCATCTTCTGCTATTTTGGGTCTGTCAGAAGCATCAGTTATTTTAATTGTAATCGACTCCATAGAGGGATTAGCCAATGAGAGGTTGATAGACACCGATTCAAATGCCTAGGACAACAATTTAGCACCCAAGATAGATTGAGATGTAATAGTCGATGGTTGCAAGAAAGAGATTAATTTAGAAGTTGGATATCATCTTAAGAGGGAAGATAAGTTAAGTTACCTGAGCAATTGATGATTTTGTTCTACGAAGTCTCTTCCCAGTGCTGATTTTCTGAGTTACACCTTGGGTTGCCTTGCGTTTTGAAGACTAATATGTGAGTATTATTGGGGCAGCTAGGGTTTTCATCAACTTTTTAAGAGTGGGTGCAGTTGATCCCATTCTTGAGGCTAGACATGGTGGGTAATACTCTATTGGATGCCCTTTCCTGTCCACGCTTGGTGGATCAAATTCGGCATCCTACAAAAGAATTTGTTAGATGAATTGATAGGAAAACTTGTTAGATAATCCTTCTAAAAGAAAAAGTAGTAAATTACCTCACTATTAGAAGTAAATTCTTCATCTAGGGCTAAATAGTTAGGATGAATTAGACTGTAGAAGAGGTGAGAATGCCATTCTTGCCACCAGGAATCAAACAAATTTAAGGAGAAGGTAGCTCTTGTCCATTCGTGCAGGCAAAGAGAAGGAAGGTCTGATCAAAGTTGAAAAACTCTAAAAGCTTTCATTATCTCACTGATACTTTCTCTTGGCTTCATAGTGTTCCTAAAGAATAGCCAAGGAGGTAGTTGACCAAGGCCAAATTGACGGACCACAAAAGAAGGATTATAAAATTCATAAGTTGGGAGGTTATCTGGGAGAAAAGAACCAGTAGCCATTTTGCCATGGTCATGGCTAAATTTGGCTGGTAGTACACAGGGTTTGATAATACAACTAAAAATTGTAGCAGCTATTTCATCTGAGCAACTTGATTTAAACTGAAATTTGATAGGTAGAACTAGTTCATTATCTTCATCCTCATCATAAGGTAGCCAAGTCAGGATGTTTGCATCGAACCCTTTGAAAAAATTCTTGACAAGGTGGCCTATATCAACAACAATTGTTATGGCTGATGCAGCTTCACCATAATTCATACATTGTCGAGTTCTTCCTTCTTTTCCTTTATAATCTTCAGCAAAGTTCGAAGAAGGGAAGCTCAGATTCTTGAGATTGGGTCTTATAATCTTATGTATGTATAGATTTGGCGATAATAGTATTAACCACCAAGGGCCACTGATGGTATGCACTGGTTCATTTTGCAGTAATTGAACAGATACTTGGTGCATCAGGTGATAAGCAGACCCAACAGATATTTTCCGAGGGCGATTTCATTGCCAGCTACTAGACGTTCTGTCATGTATTTATGATTATAAGTTGGTCCGTAAGATGACCCACAAAAGATGAACTCTTCTAGCCATGTATTCAGGAAAGCTACATGCTCTTTTTCATCAATAATTGATCCATCCCTAATATGGTTCATAATATAGCTCGCTCATCCTATGCAGTCTGATATTTTGGCTAATTTCTTGGACCCAACACTTAGGAAATCATAGGGTTGCATTGATCCTGTTATTCTAAGGCCGGTCAACATGTAAATATCGACCAAAGTGATGGTCATTGGACCATGACCAAAAACAAAAGCATTCAAAGTGTTGGACCAAAAGTAAGATGTAGAAATCAGAAGTGAGTCATTCCTCTCCATTCCAGACAGTGAGAGTGTCAGACATTGACTCAAATCATAAATTTCCCAATCTCCAACCTTTTTCTTTGATACCCTATGGAACCAATCCCTCCATCCCTTAGGTATTTTGGGCCAGTTTCTAAAGGGAGTTTTGGTGTTCCAAGAACACAAATCTACTACAGATTGTTTGAGGGGATTCGGTTGGTTTCTTGATTAATGAAATCAGATGGATCAAGGTCACCTATGGGTCCAAGATAATAGCCATTAGGCACAATAGCCGATGGAATCAGAATTTTGTTCCTCATTTCCTAAAAACCAGTTGGGATGAATTTAAAAAAAAGAAAATACAGAGTAGCGGCTAACACTTGAAAGGCAGAAGTTTGAAGGCATACCTCAGGAACGTGGTCGCTGGTTGCCATTATAGCCAAAATGGATCTAAATCTGTGGAAGGTTACTTGAACGACAGTTTGGTAGAACAGAGGATTTGCTAGGGTTAAGGCTTTGGTGGTGGCGGCTTGGACTGTTGAAGTTTACTCGAGAAAGAAGGGGAAAGTAAGTAGGCCGAGCAAGCTGGAAATGATATTGTTGGGGTATTATATAGAATTTGGCCCGAGAGATCAGGAGCCATGCATTTATTTTGGAATGAGCGGTTGCAACACGGTGAACAGATGAATAGAAATTTTGGAATAAAATCATTTTATCCTAAAATTAGGGGACATGTGTTTACACCAAAATTTGGGAAGAAGAACGCGGGAACTCAAAGCTTCCAGGATTGTGTCATCAAGAAATCGATTAGATGTGAATAGATATCAGTTGATTTAGATGTGATGTCAGAATCGGCTATTTTATGGATGACGTCAGCAAACAACATCAATGGGCTATGTTTGAGTGGTGCCAGGAAGATGTGTCGGACTCTACAAATAAGGAAAATTGGGGTTCAGGTTATTATTAAAGAGTTTTCTTTTATTCCAAGAACTGTATTGAGTCGTATTTGAGTAGCATTCATGTTTAAGTTCCGGGTATAAATATTAGACCCTGGTTATTGTAAAAAAGGACAAACATTCAATCAATACAATTTTTTTGGCTTTCACCATCGCATTAGGAGTAGGAGTACTGTAGATCTCGACGAGTTCTTCAGCAAATAGGGTTGCATCGACTGATCGACCTCCAGCTTGCTTGTGAGTACCGTCACGACTTGTATTGTGCTTGTAAAGCTGCATCAGCTGATTGAACTTTTATAAACCATAATATAAGTTAGTTATGTAAGGCTGCATCAGCTGATTGATCTTTTACGAATCATAATATAGATCAAAGTTATCGATCTTGTGTTAAATAACCTGTTATTTAATACAATATCACCAGTTATCAAATTTGCTAAGATTAGTAAGATTTTCCTTGCTGTTTTTGGTTGATTCACAGTTATCGATCTTGCTATAATTAATATTTTATTAATTATAACAAAATCATCCGATTGAGATAGAGATAGATCAGCATCATATCATCTTAATTGGTCGTCCTTTAATCTGGTCACACTTCAAATCTTATAATTGATGGCTTAATTCTGCTAGATCGACTGTTTTATCTCTATTCCAGTCAAACATAGTATGCATCCAAAGACATATTTCAATCTTGAATAAACTCACTAGTTAATGAGATCTAATCTAATGACACTACCATAACGCATCGATCCGATCAAACCTCACTGGTAAGGCTTTAGATCAGAAATTATCGATTAGTGGTCTTGTTCATGATCAAGATATGTACTTTATTTGTTTGCTATGACTGCATCGGCTATTTTAGCCGATTTGCCTATACTCTCACGTATATAGCATGTTTTCATGAATCTGTCAGCACATAGATGGTTTTATAGATTCTTTAGCTTTAGTTTATTATCATTATCATAGCTGCATCGATCCGATCAAACCTCACTATTGATGATAATAGATTAGACTCAAAATTGTTTATAGATTTATTTATATTAGACAGTCGACTTGTTCGCATGTTATACTCTTTTCATCAGACTTATCGACTCGACGCTTTATATTGATCATGTTCCATTTAGCCGATGATGTTTTATGATATTCCATGATCATCGGTTATTTTGATTCGTATTATTATTGTTTAATATTAGCCGATAATCCTTGATTTAAAGATCTTCATTTCATGGATACGCCAGATATCGAATATTTAGTTGATAGCCTCATTAAATCGGCTATCTAGCCATACATTTGGAACTATTTGGTGCAATACCGATATGTTCCACCTTAAATTACTGATAAGATTTTCTCTCATTGTCAATTGCAGGTCAAGTTGACTGGCACGTCATTAGGTTTTCAGAATCGGTTGGTTCTGTGTTAAAGCCGAGCAGATCTCTGATCTCATTCCACTCAGATCTTCCGGCTTGCTGTGTGTTGATCACATCGCCATATTTTTGTATCAACAGATTCCTGTAACATAAATGCACATAACATATATAAATAGTGATTATAAAAAAATAAGGGGTTATGCACTGGGGCTTACCTTGGGTAGACGCGATGTCAGCTGAGTCAGTCAGTGGTGGCTCTAGGACCTCCTCCTGCACGAGAATCTCCTCCTCATACTCCTCGATGATCTCCTCAAACTTATGATCGCCGATGGTCACGATCTCCACCAACTCGTTCTCTACATGCATGTGATGATGATGCAACACTTAGCATTTAGACAACAACAACTCTTAAACTAAGAATACACATACTAAGGGTCCGTTTAGTTGGGCTTTTGGCTTTGGCTTTTGGCCTCAAAAGTCAAAAGCCCAACCAAAGGGGCTGCTTTTTCAGGCTGCTTTTTCAGAAGCAGCTGCTTTTTCGTAGTACAGTTTTGAAAGCTGGTTTGACTCTGCTTTTGGCTTTTGGCTTTCTGCTTTTTAAAATTGGTGGAATAAAAAGCTCTTCCATAGTTGTTTCAAGAGAGATAAAAATAGAAGGTATATTTTATACT
Source organism: Miscanthus floridulus (assembly GCF_019320115.1). NCBI lineage: Eukaryota > Viridiplantae > Streptophyta > Magnoliopsida > Poales > Poaceae > Miscanthus > Miscanthus floridulus. The sequence continues at coordinate 57,854,626 of NC_089587.1, read as the reverse complement.
TGTTTAACCAAACAGCTTTCAGCTTTTCTACAGCTCATAGCCCACAGCAGCTTTCTCACAGCTCACAGCCCACAGCAGCTTTTTTTCACAGCCACAGCTCTACCAAACACACCCTAAGCTACTAAGCTAGCTCTAATGACTAAGGTACTAAGCTAACTATCATCTTTACCAAGCAAAGTGGTGGGTTCAACTAACAAAAACCTAGCTTTACAAATGAAGCATATATCTTTATTTCTACTAATTATTTAATGTATATTTGAAACAAAGAGCATTTAACTACCATAATGCTTAGTATATCCTAAAGCTACAAAAATTATAGTGGGCACATAATAATATAATGAAGCTACTATAAAAATTTTAGGACTAAAGCTATCCCCAATTTTACCACAAAAATTCCTACAATAATTATCCTAACAATATTAAATATTTTAAAATAATTTAATAGCTCCTGGTATCAACATGTACATATATGAACTAAATACACTAACAGATAGAGCACAATTTTAGAAACCTAACAAAATTTGTTTCACAATTTTTGGACACTTACATGATTTTATTTGGTGGCTCAGTGCACGGCAGCGTGGCGGGCGATGACACGGCTCGACTGTGCCGGCCACCAGAGGCTCACGCTGGATCATCGGTCGAGCCGACCTTCAACTATGGTCCAACCGCCTACACCAAGCAGCAACGCGGGGCGGCGGGACGGGCTGGAGCAAGTTGCAGCGACGCGCGGCCGTTCGCGGCGGCGGTGCAGCTGCCCCAGCGATCTAGAGCATCTAAGAACCTAACTGGCTAGCAAGGAAGCATCAGTAGACTACCGTAGACCTAGCCGAGGTGATGGTTGGTGTGAAGGATGGCGACGGAGGTGTGGCAACGTGTGGCCAAGCTGTGCGACGGCGCACCATGGTGGCACGGTCGAGTCAGCGGCGATGGGGAGGCAGTAGCGGTTCCACTGGCGTGCGCAAGGTGGAAGGGAGGTAAGGTGAAGCTAGTGGTGTAGGTGAATTAGCTCAAGAGAGATGGTAGGAGGGCTGCCACATCCACAGCCAGACGCGGTCTTATCGGCACGGCGGCGGGGAAACTCTAGAATTGGAGCTTGGCAGTGCCTTCTTCATGGCTAGGTGGGGTCGGGCAGTGAGAGCACCTGATGGTGAAGACGTGGATGCGCTAAATTGAATAGAGATGATCCCTCGGTGGCCAATTGATGGCGTGGCTTGACGACGACAGTAGAGAAAGAGACGAGGCGGTAAGTGGGCTCATCTCGGTCTCGCCTTGGCGGGACGTGGTCGGCATGATCATTGAGGCACGAGCGCAGATGCTTCAGACAAGCACGCACGCCCCCGATCGGTATGGCCCATGCCCAAAGCCATAAATGACAGGCGACGGCGAGCTCGGCCACGTGCGCGCGGCAGTGGCGGCCTCAAACTAGGCTGACATCAGCGTAGAGGTGCAGAGGACAGGCGCAGACACGACGGTGATGCAACAACACCGGCAGTGGCTGCGTCACGGCGCGGGGTGGGTCGGCAGTGCGACAGCGCGACAGGGCCGGTGGCAACACCGCTTGGTGGCCAGGCCATAGCCAGGTCAGATCAGCTAGACACGTGCAGCGGTACATGTCCACGCATAGAGCGAGCAGGCATGGCGACGTCGCGCCCCCGAGACGTGGTGACCGCTCTCACCCGGTGAACTAGCTCGAGAACGTGTTGTGCATGAAATTTAAAGCGCCTATAACAACTAAACGGCTGCTTATGGACCTAAACCATCATCGCCATGCTCAAGATGGCATATGAGGCTACCAACCTGAGCTAAAACATAATACCTTTTCTTAACCTGATTTCGCAAAATAAATTGCCAAACATGGCATTGTCTAGCTGTCTATACACTTAAAAATCTTCTAAGTCTATGAGCTGAATTTGATTCCAAGCATTTCTAGGCTATTAGAAATGTTGGTTAACAATGTTATTTTTCTTCAGCAAGTATTTCATTTCTATCTACAAAGTTCATATTCCAAACTTGATTTAAGCACTACACATATGTTCTATAGTATTTTTGTTAAATAAAAATTAGTTTTAAACCCTACTTGATATACATGAGCTATTGAATCGACTTTCATTTAATATTTTTATTTGTCATTTTAGGTTACAAGAAATTAATCTACACACTCTGTCACATGCATTATCACATAAACATGATGTTCGTGACATGGTTTAGTAATTTGTTTAGGGCATAACACCGAGGGTGTTACAGCGGCTTGCTCCGACATCGCGCCCCACCATCGATCTAGCGCCTTCTTTGCTGGATCCGGTGGCCTTGCGGCTGGATCTAGCGAGGACCAAGGTTGAGGGCCCTCTTTGGCTGCGCATGGGCGGGGTGCTGGTCGTGTCCATGGTGGCGGCGGTGGCTCTGGCCCAGGGCATGGGAACGACACCGAATCCACAAGGGGTAGCGTCCTCAGGATGCGCGCGGAGGCGGCGACGTGGGCTAGAGGCGCTAGGACCAGTGCTCTAGCGGCCAAATCTGGCGCCCATGTCATGATGGTGGCGCCTGGCTTCAGTGGCCACGGGATGCTCGGTGTGACAAGTGCCGGAGCTAGTGACAACCATGGCGTGTGGATGGTCGTGCGGGCAGGCGACTTGCGGGGCGGCAGTCATGGGGCAGCAGTTGGCGCAGTGGATAGATCATAGCCTTTTCCATGCACGGGGTTGAGGCACCATGGTGAAAGCTTTATCCCTCTCGGGCCAATGACGGCGACGCCTATGGCCACCATTTTCTTCCTTGGAAGCGTCATCGAACGGTCCTCTCCCCTTTGCACGACATGTCCTTCCTGGGTGAAAAACCTTGACCTCCTAGTCAAGCGACGGCAGTGCCAGTGGCATCGCATCCCTCATTGGAGGCGTCGTCTTTGGAAGCTCACGCTCGTTCAGTCTGCGGCGATCGCCATGAGGAAGGTGGGGGCCTAGTTGAGGATTCAAGTTTGTGGTGTCCATGGCGAAGGAAGGCAGTCAGGAGGAGGGTGTTGGCACGGCGATTGGAGAGCGTCACATCTGCTTGCCAATGAAGGGCAACAGTTTTGTGGGACCGTACGCTAGTTGCGACCATGAAGTTGGCGAGGAGGCCAACGTGGGAGGCGCCCACGGAGTTGGCGATGTGGCCGATGTGGGAGGTGGTGGCTAGTAGATTTGCGTTGTCGAGGTGACCTACGTGGTATGGCGACGGGGCGGTCCTGCACAGCGGCGGCTGTTTTTGACACAAGGAGGCGTTCTGACTGGCAGCTGAAGGACGTGTGTGGCACTTCTACCTTTGACGAGGCAGCTAGGTCCTGAAAGCTACAATGTGCGTGCTTGGATTTTGGTGAATGGGATCGGCTTGGTGAGCGCTAGAGGCAGCTTCTCATGCGTTTGGTTTGGCTGCTTGCAGCGGGCTACGACGGCTAGCCCTATTTGGCGGTGTCTAATCCAGTGTGGTACATCATCTTGACAGGCGGCCCAAGCGGATCCGATTGCGGGAAGGCGACACAGCTTGCAGCGACCTACGGCAGCTAGTCCTGCTTGGCAGCAGGCTTGCCCAGTGTGGATCATTGTCGGTAATGATGGCGCTTGCGGTGACGACGGTGTTTTCGCCCTGACATCCTTAGTCGTCTGGGGGGTGGCGGTGTAGTGTGGTGGTTTGGAGTTTATGGTGGTTCTTTTTTTTCTTTTTTTTTTGAGTTGAGCTTCGGCGTTGTGCAGTTCATGTCAATGTCCCAATCCGACCGACTAGAGTTATTTTTTCTTTTTTGTTGAGTTTATTTTCCTGCATGATTGTTGGTCACTATTGTACCGTTGTGCCCACTTTGGGATTATCTTCTTTTTAATATAATCAGCAGCTTTCTAGCCTAATTTGTTTTAAAAAAAGAATAGTCTTCTTCAACCATTATCAACCCCTGAACATGCTGGCAAAGTATTTCAACCGATTTCGTTATAGGTTTGCCCAAATCAAGTCATTATTCTTTCATTATTGTTGTTGTGGACAGATTCTCTAAGTATGCACAAATTTCTAGCATTAGTGCATCCTTTTACTGCCTAAGCTAGTCAGCAGCTCAAGCATACATGCATATATATAAGCTTCATGGTCTCCCACAGTCTATTGCCATTGATTAAGAACGAATTTTCATTAGTCATTTTTTGCAACAACTCTTTAGACTCTCAAATATATACTCAGTTGAATATGAGCCGTGCATATCATTCTCAACCTAATAGGCAAATGGAAAGAGTTAGTCAATGTTTAGAAGCGTACTTGCGAAGTTTTCTCACTCATATACCCTGTTTGTAACTCTATATGGTCATCCTCCCAAACATTTCGGCATCAAATGGTGTTGAAGTGTGTGTAGTACCTAATCTTCATGAATGGATTAATGAGGCCACCCCCAACGCGCCACGCTGTACAGTAGTCCCAGCTGCCACCGAAGCACTCAAGGTCTAGATCAGCATGAGTGGTGGTTCCGCAGAGCATCACCTGCAGGAGCAACTATAGCTTGGTCTAACGAAATGCAGAAGCACCAGCTGTGGCTTGCGCTGTGGAATAGAATCCTGACATGGGCAGTCTACTTTAGAGCCAGTTTAGTTGCAAAAAATTTTGTAAAATTTTTTAAGATTTCCCGTCACATCGAATCTTTGGACGCATGCATGAAGCATTAAATATAAATAAAAAACAAAACTAATTACACAGTTTAGACAAAATCCACGAGACGAATCTTTTAAGCCTAATTAGACTATGATTGGACACTAATTGCCAAATAACAACGAAAACTGCTACAGTGCATTTTGCCAAATTTTTTGGCATCTAAACACGGCCTTAGCTAAAAGTTGAAGCAAATTTTCTGCTACAAGTGCAGACTCCTGGGACCATAAAAGAGTAGAAGTGTTAGCCTGCGTTAGGAACATTCATAGCCTCAAGCCTCCAACATCTAACATGGCAACGACTTTTATCAGAGACCACCATCTTTGTTAGCCTACGTTGGGCGTGCTATGAGAGGAAATTGATGACCAAATTTAGGAGCTACACTAGCCTATGTAAACATCAAATGTCAGAGCCATTGGGGCAGCCTAGCATGGCCAGCTGACGACTAAGGCTCTATTTGATCACGGAACGAACAACTAGTTAACTAATTTTTAGTCTCTATATATAAGTATCCAAACATGCGGACTAATTGTTAGTTCATTAGTTATGGACTAATTGTTAGTTCACTAATCTATTTATAGGAGCTAATAGAACAGTTGTTAGTCCTAATTCATCCAAACAAGCCCTGTTTGGCCTGCTCACGACAGTTGTTAATCTAGACGCCCCGTGGGCTCGGTGAGCTCGTGCGGCCGCCTGGGCTAGTGGGCCGGGCTCGGAATGCCGTCGCAACGGATCCTTCCCAATTGAGTTCGCAGCAGGCAGCAGGCGAGGCCGTATTGGCCAGCTGGACAGGATTGGTTGGAGCGCCAGCTGGCCGCCTCGTCTCCGCGCCCAGGAAATGGACCCGCATGTCAGTGGAAGGAGGCCACGCCCACGTTGCGAGTCCAGAACCAGAAGCCATGGCCTTGAAATACCCCGCCTCCGCCGCCTTGGCGTGGTGCCCAAACGACGCAACCGTCCTGCTCTGCCAACGAACACCTGCTCTGCTCTCGCCGCTCCCTCCCATTCCGAATCCCCTCCCCGCAACAGCCCGGCGGTCATCTGCCCCACCACCACCACCAGGCGATGGATCTCTTCCCCGACGGGGCCTTCGTGCTGCTGGAGAGCCGCGTGACAGGCAAGTACGTCCACGCCGATGGGGACTGGGAGAGGGTCTCCCTGCGCCCGAACGGCCCCGTCCCATCCCTGAACGCAGTGTAGCGGGTGGAGCACTGGGTCTCGCCGGACCAGGGGAACACCTTCGTCCTCCTCCAGAACGCCGCCTACGGCCGCTACCTCTCGTTCTCGATGCGGAAGGCGCAGACCGGCCACCGTGGCCACCGCACCACCCAGATGGACCGCAGCGAGCCCAACGTGCTGCAGAACCTCAACGCCTACCCGTGGATGTGGACGGTCGAGAGGCTGAACCCCCCCGACCAGGACTACGTCAGCCTGCGCTACTTCACCTGCTACCTCCGCGCCAACGGCAGGTACCTCCCCTGGAACATCCGCGTCACCGCCGACGTCGATCCAGACGCCCCCATGGTCACCACCATGATGCACTGGACGGTCCACCAAGTCGCAGCGAGCCCGGTACCGCAACCCCTTCCGCTTACACTTGAGGATCAGGTGCGTGGCTTCGCCATCCTTTCTCCTTCCTTGCATTGCGTTGCGTTGGAATGCAACTGTCCTCGATCGGCTAGCTTTACTTGGAACACCAATCATGGATGCGTTGGTTTTTATTTTCGCCTTCCCAGTTCCCAAAAGTCTGATTACTGCATCGCAATCTTTGCGTTTATCCTTGCCTGAGTCTGAAACTGTTCGTTTCTTCCGATACAAGACTACTGAACCTGTTAATTCTTGCTGACAAGTTTTAAATCCGATGCCCAGGAAACATTAAAATCCACAAAGTGGTCCCTGCGCTTTACGAATTTATCTGTCATCCGTTATTTCTGAGTCGAATCATGGTACGGACTCCATTGGAGCACTTTGTTACGATGTGTTCGCCTTCCCGTTCTCTACCACTTGTCCACAAAGTATTGTCTATTTGGTGTTCGCCAATCGTTAAATCTGCGTCGAATCATGGTATACGGAAAGCCCAAGCTGAGGCCAAGAGTTCTTTGTTACCGGATGACAGATATTCATGGTGTACTTGAATGATTTGCGCTATTTGATCTTGCTCATTTCATACCGGATCGATCGCAATGGTTTTTGTTTTACTGATTTCTGTGATAGATACCGAAAGAATTTGGTCTCTGAACATTCCGTTGTGAGTAAAATAGATATTCAGACATGTTCATTCAGTTACCGCTATTGTCCAGCCGTTTGATTCCTATAATTCTTTTCCTAAATACAGGGAAGCGACAGTGGACTGTTGTTTCCGCAGCCGCCGCGGACGATCCGGCACGTGCGGGCGAACGATGAAGGGGAGTTCGACCAGAACCACCACAACTGGCCCTCATTCGCTTTCTACGGCAGCTCCGTGATCGACCTGAAGAACGAGCTGCGGCTCCTTCAGGACTGGAACGAGGACATGTCCGCCTACACGCTGTGCATGCGGCCCGGCTCGCATGGGCGGCTAATGCCGCTGGTCACCGACGACCTGCCTAGCAGCACAGATTCCATGAACATCGTCGTCTTCAGGACCGGATCACCAGGTGACTACTCTGCAATTTTCTCAGCAGTCTGTGCAGCACTTGTTATCTGCTGTGCTCTTACAGTTTCAGCATGTGGGATGACTTGCACACTAAGCATTGGTTGTAGCTCAAGTTTGGTTCTGTAGTTCTGAATTTGTTATGCAAAGAGATCGGTAAAAAAAAATCTGCATGATAGATTTTGAGTACTGACAACAGGAATTGCACCTTGCCTGTTGTTTTCCGTAGCCCTGATGTTCAGAGATACTCTGTCGTTTAATTTTAAATAGTTGTTGTCTGTTGTATCCTCTTCATGGCTTTTTGGGGTTCTACATTTTAGTCAACTAGTGCTTGAGGTAATGGTTTACTTCGTTTGGTTAGGACTAATCTAAAACATGCTGTACATAGAAGAAGCACTCGAATCGAAATACCCACATTCTCAGGTCTGTAGTGTTCATAGTGCTTTATAGGATTTAGCAGTCCTTTAATTTGACAGATTCTTAACTTGGTCCAAATTGTCCGATTGCATTTCTACCATGGTGGTCAGTTTACAAATTCAGCTGTTCCCACAATCTGATCTCCAGTTCAGATAATTCAGTTTTATGCTTGTTAGCCAATAGTGTTAATCCTGGAGCTGACTGTCTACTCTTATATATTTTTGTCCACTGTTGTTTAGTTCTCACTGTTGTAATACCCATGATATGATGCCTAATTATCTCATTGATTTAAGTCTTCTCTTGTGAATTCAGCTGCTGCGGCATTAGTGTATCCGGCACCACCACCAGGAGCAGATGCTGCTGCGGCATGAGTACGAGTGCGGAACTTCTGACAATGTTGAAATTCGTCTCTTCGGCAACCAAAAGCATTTAAGCACTGCTGCCCCTTATACTGTGACATGAGAATTGTCCCATAGTTTCTGAAAATTCTGCAACTCTTCTGTAATGGTGGATAGATTTGATGCGGTCTACTGACCAGTAGCATTCTGAGATAACCTTTCAGTTTGAGAACATAAAACTGCTGAAAGCGTTATGCGGAAGTATGGTGAACGGTTCTGCAAAGTAACATTGGTTGTAGTTACCATCATCATCTCTGTTGGGTGATGGACTGATGGCAAGAATATATGTGGCTGATTTTGCCCGTACCTTGATCCTGAAATATCAAAACAGTAGAATACATGTTAATTGAGTTCAGCTTTTAGTCATGGACTGAAAATCGTAGTTGCATCATTTGTGTATTGATACAGGACATCCTTCTCTTTGTTTCTTGATATTTTCAGCAAATGAGTGGAAGTTTAGGTTGTAGAACGGTCAGTCCAGTTTGCATCTTTGAAACAACCTTCCTGAAACTGTACTCCTGAACCTCCCTGTTTTTTTGAAAGAAACTGAACCTCCCTGTTTCAAGTTGGGGTTTCTTGGTTCTGTTGCCAAATTTCTGTCAGGGTTGTGACCTGCTGCCTCTATTTTTTTTTTCAAAACTTGGTGAGTGTCCATTCTCTGCAATGGGATCTTAGTTCCTAGAATGTAATGTTTATGTTTCTCATCCCAGGATCGTTAACGTTTTTCTCATCCCCTAATAATCAGATCACACACAACTACACATGTAGTGTACTCGCGATGTATACAGGCCCGTAGATTGGCAGAAAAAAAATATAGCATATCCAAAAAAGGCTTGCAAGTTGCAATTCCTGGTTTATTAATTGGATCAACTCACGAACGTAAGGCCTAATGGCCATGTCCACCAGCCTACTTGGCAACTTCGCTTCCCTTGTTTGTTCATTTTTCTCTTTGCCATTTTGCTTTCTCGTGCCACGATACTACTATTTGTTACTTGAGTACTACTTTTTACTCTTTTAGCATTAAATTTTGATCTGTTCTTAGTAGTTTAAGGCCCATATATATTCTGAAGCTTTATAATCAACTGAAAGCATGCTTTGATTTTCTCGAATTTTAGGGCCTCATCGTGTATTTTGTTCAGGCCCCTCTAAATCCTAGGTACGGCCCTGGATGTATAGCACATATAATGTATAGATTCAGTCCTAATTTTTTCCCCAAATATATCTCTGTCATGAAGAATAATTATCCCACTATTGTCCAATTCTCATTGTCCTTTAAATTCTTTTCATTGGTCCAGTTTTAAATTCCATGGCTTATATAGTTTCTGTGGCGATTATCCCTCCAATTTATACTGACAATGAATAAAGAATGAAAATTCTCACTCTTTTAATCATTCAATATTAGACACAATGCATAATAGTGAGAAAAAAGAATAATATATACTTCCTTCAATAATAACAAATATATTTTCACATTATGTTTAATTTAAAAAGTAAAGAAGAAACAGGGAAACATGTTCTCATACGAATTCGTTATTGACTCTAAATCTTGTTGAGGACGTGTCTATTTGCAATGAATAATCTTTTAATATGCCTCTACATATACTATTCCCCTTTCTAGTGAGATTGTAATGACATGGGCCACTTGATCTGAAATTATGGGTAAAATGAAAAATGCACTAGTAGGCTTTTTTTAACATTGTCGACTCTTGATGTTTTCCCCATATATTTTGGGTGTGTCTAGTCACCGCCCGGGTGTTGTAGATGTACGTGACACCCGGGTGATGGCAGGCACCTAATCACTCGATTGCTAGGGGAACACAAATCGAGTGATTGAAATCCTTCCAACACTCGATTCTAGGAACCATTGGATACAGATTAAATGAACCAAAATAATTATCCAAATAATATAAAAATATTAAATAAACAAAACAAAAAGATTAGCCAGATTATTTCTATGGAAACGAAATTGAAAAATCTTAAAGGAAACCAAATAAAACATACAGAAAATAAAAAAAGCCAGATTATTTCTATGAAAGTCAAATTAGAAAATTTCAAAGGAAAACCAAATAAAATATACAGAAAATTAAAAAAAACCAAAGAAATATCAGATGACTGTTCAAGTAATTCTGACCATTTTTATTTACAAATAATCAATTTACACTAGTTGAACACAGAATTTATCCCAAATAGAAGCAGTAAAATGTGGTCCGATGAGACGTGTAATCTGTCTTTGCTTCAGTGTTTGTTTAGTTTCTAAAAAGTTTCGCAAAAAGTGCTACAGTAGCCATCACATCGAATCTTGCGATACGTGCATAGAGCATTAAATGTAGACGAAAAAAAACTAATTGCACAGTTTGGTTAGAAATCGCGGGACGAACGTTTTGAGCCTAATTAGTCTATGATTGAACACTAATTGTCAAATAAAAACGAAAGTGCTATGGTAGCAAAATTTCCAAATTTCGCGAACTAAACACAGCCGGAAGAATAAATCTAGATGCATAGGCTGGTTTAGGCTAGCTGGTGCTGGTTTGTTGTGAGAGAAAAGCACTGTTGGCTGACTGATTTAGGCTGGATGAAACCAACAAACGAACAGGCTAAGTATCTACAAGTATGTGATGGGTCAGCATTCATCTCACCTGCACGGCTGCACCCGCACCTATACTTGGCCATGCAGCCCGAGGCACGACGGCACGGCACGAAGCACGTTTTTTAGCCCGACACGAGCACGGCACGGCCCGGTAACATGCGGGCCTGGGCTGGCCCGGCCCGAGGCAGCAGGCCGTGCCTGGGCCGCTGCTCAGGCCCGTGGGCTGGCACGGCACGGCCCGCTCCTGTACCGAACGGCCCGGCAAGCTGGCCTGCTAAGAGCCAGCCAGCCAGGCGCCCAGGCCGCTCCGCTCGGCCGTCCCCACCCCCGTCCACCGTCCCCCCTGAACCTAAATCCCTAAATCCCCCTCCCGTCCCGGCTCCCCTCCCTCCCCGTCCCCGCTCGGCCGCTCCCCAGCTCCCCTCCCTCCCCGCTCCGGCGCTCCCCACTCGCGGTCGCGGCATCGCTCTTCTGCCTTGCTCCCTCTCTTCGTTCGCCGGCCAAGTGTGGGCGCGTCCGCTCGTGGCAGCGGGCACCGCGTGCTCCATCCCCGGCCACGCCGCCGCCTCCACCTCCACTCCACTCCGCCTCCCCCATCCCCATGCCGCCGCCTCCAGAGCTCCACCTCCACGGCCCCTCGCGCGACGGCGTCGAGTGCGGCGGCGGCCGCCGCCTCCACGGCCCCCCGCGCGTCTGGATCTGGCCGCCTCCTCCGCGCCCCCACACGGCTTTGAGCGGAGCGGCCTCCATCCCCTCCGCGGCGCCAACTCCGCCAGCTACTTCGCCGGATCCGGCCGCTACTTCGCCGGACTCGCCTCCTCCGCCGGATCCGGCATCAAGCGACCCGGGGGGAAGCTCGCCAGCGGCCGTCGCCACCTCCACTCCTCGCCTCCCCCTCCGGCCTCCTCTCTGTCGCTTTTGGTGGGCCTCGGGCCGGCCCGACCTGCAACCGTCGCCTCCTTACCTCCCCGCGCGGCCCTACATCCAGCCTCCAGGGCGAGCGCGCCGGCGGCGGCGGCCGCTCCCCGTGGCTGCCCTTGCCTCCTGCTCTCCCCTTCCCTCTCTCTGTGGGCCTCGGGCCAGCCTGGAACGCTTGGCAGGCCGTGCCTTCTCGGGCCGGCCCGGCCCGAAAAACGGCCCAGCAGGCCGTGCCTGGGCCCTTGGTCAGGCACGACGCCCGGCTGGGCACGGCCCGGGAGGCCCGCGTGCCGTGCCGGCCCGACATCCTCCGGGCCGTGCCTGGCACGGGCCCGTGCCGTGCCGAGCCGGGCCGGCCCGATGGCCAAGTATACCCGCACCTTGCAAGCCGGCCGCCTGCACCTGCACTTCTTTTCTGGAACGCCTGCAACTGTACGTATCACGTCATCATGCACTACACAGGCCACAGGCCAAGCCAGACACGACAGCGACCACCAGGGGCCCGCGAGCTCTCGCTGTGCGCCGTTCACAGCGCTGATCGGACGGACGCCAGATCGAGTGAGCGCAGCCCAAAAAATACTCGAGTAATATATAGCTTACCCGTATATTTTACTCTTTTGTCGAGAGTCCGGCCGCTTAGCATTTCGGTTGTCATATCGGTATCGGTTCGGGAAGAAACACCGTTGCTTAAAAACATTTTTCTATCTAAAAATCTATGATCGTTTACGATAATCCACGATCATAAATTTTTAAATACTGCTTCGTCTGAAAATACTGTTTCAGTTATGATTTATCATAAACGATCGTAAATTTTCAACTAAAATAATATTTTTCTCTCACACAAATTAACCCGTCGTACTTTTTCAGCAACGAGAATACGAACAGCTAATCGAACGGGCCGTACTCAACCAAGCCACGCGGATCCGATCCAAGCACCCTTCTCTTGTCCTTCGATTCACCACCGCCGGATCGTAGGTTTGGTTGCCTTTCCCCACCCACAGCGTTGGTCTTGCTCCTACTCTACCCACCATGCCGCCGCCACGGAGAGCAGCGCGTCGCCGGTCCGCCACCGCCGCGGAGCCCCCACGCGCCGTGCGAGGCAGCCGCCGGCTGTCCGTGCGGCACGGCGAGCCGTTCAAGCGGGAGGGCCGGTGCGGCGGCGGCGACGACGACGACGACGGGCTGCCGCTGAGCGACGAGGCCCTCCTCCTCGTCTTCTCGGCGCTCTCGTTCACGACCGCGGACCTCGTCCGCTGCGCCGCCACCTGCCGGCGCTGGCGCCGCCTCGTGTCGGCCGACGCCGCCTTCATCTGCCCGCGCGCGACCCCGCGCTCGGACCCCTGCATCGGGAGCCTCGCGCTCGGCTTCTTCCACTCGCACATGACCGACGGCGGCGTCGCGCAGCCGCGGTTCGTGCCCCTGTCCGCCGCCGCCTCGCGTATCCAGCCCTCGTTCGCCGCGCTCGTGGACGCCGGCGCGTCCCGCGTGGTGGCGTCCCGGAACGGCCGCCTCGTGCTGGACCTTCGCCGCTGTGCGAACACGAGGGTCACCCACGCCGTTAGGCTGGGCGTCTGCAACCGGGTGGCCGGCGGCGGCGGCGTCGACGTCCTCCCGCAGCTGCGCGGCAAGGACAGCCCCTCCGGGCCCTACGCGTGCACGGTGATCACCGCGGCCGACGAGCGCGGCGGCGACCGGCGTATGATGACGCGGTACTCGTCCTACCGCGTGCTCCTCCTCTACAACCGCCGCGGCTTCACGGCGCTCCGGTGCTACTCCTCGGACGCGGGAAGCTGGGGGCCGGAAGCGAAGGTGACCGGCGCCAGGATCGGCAGGACCCAGCTCGCCGTCGGACCGCACGCCGCCGTCGTGCACCGCGGGGTCGTGTTCTGGCCTCGCCTCGCGGTGGCTCTGCGGCTCGACTCTTTGCTGCAGCCGGCGCCTGCCGTTGCCGTGTCCGCGGCGAAGAACAACGCCGACACGCCGCCGCGGTACACCGTGGCGGGCTTCTCCCCCGCTGCGCGACAGCGCCACTCGAGCACGACGGTCAGCGCGGCACACCGGTTGCTGGGAGTTATGCCTGGCGGTGGATTGCTCCGTGTGGAGGCTGACAGCGAGACGATACGGGCGTACTGGGGAGGACGCAAAGACGGAGACGCCGATGGTGACGGAGACATCGTTGACGGCGGCTGTTTGCTTGGCGAAGCGTTGAAGTGGAGGTGGACGAAGATGCAGGCGCTGATGATGGTGCACACGGTGAGGCTGCGGTGGCTCTGCGAGAAGAGCGGCCTTGTCATCTTCACGGCCAGGAATAACTCTGACCCGTACACTCACGTTTACACGTTGGACGTGGAGACGGAGGAGTTCAGGAGGGTGGCGACCGCAGCCGGCGGCGAGTCGTCGTTGGGGGAGATGTGTGGGTACGAGATGGACCGGGTGACGCTGCTCGCCTTGCTCGGCCGGTGATGGCACCTGACATTCCAAGTTCACAGTTTGTGTTCCCAAAGTTCCTAATTTGGGCTCCTGAAATTCCAAAGTTCACAGTTTGTTATTTAAGTTCCTAATTTGTGCTTAGTTTTTGAAGCAGGGCTCCTGACGTTCCAAAGTTTACAGTTTGCGTTCTTTAAGTTCACAGTTTGTGTTCCGAAAGTTCCTAATTTGAGCTAGCATTACCGTTGTTTTTTGGGACGCATTCTTTGGGAGACTTTAATCACTGGTTACTTGGTTAGAGGTTGCATTGATGAAGTGTTGGGTTATGTTGAGATCATAATTTATAAAGCATGTATACCTCATTAATTAAGAACAGGATAGAGGTTGCAACGACGCTTTGTAAGCCTAAAATATTGCCATTGCGTTTTCTACATGGTACTGCATAATAAACGAACTAATGTCGCAACATGAACTCAGTAAGGATCAGCCTGCCTAACACCATTCTACATGGACCACATCCACAAGGGGAGACCTTGAGTTGCGTGCGTTTGGGTTAGGAGTAAGGTAGGATGAGATGATTCCATTCTAAATTTCAACAATATAACGGTTCCACATCCATATTTGGTGCAAGAGATAGAATGGTTATATAAGACTGTTTTCAATGAGAACCTATATGGACATCTAAACTTAAAATGGGTAGCAAGAAATCTAAAATCAGACTTCAACAGAGTACTTATACAGGAGACTTATTTTGGGTTGCCTAAGGCTATCTCCTACAACATTACCTAAAATACCAGACTTATTCGTCCTTTGGGTAGCGCTACAGGCAAAAGGTTTAATACATATTCGGTATCTTCTCCAACAACAAGACTTAAAAGAGAATCGTTTCTGCAAATGGGATTCTAGGAGAGAGGATACTCATATTTGGGTTGTGTCTTTCAGACAACCCAAAATAGGACTCCCATATAGGTACTCTGTTGGAGGCTGATTTTGGGTATCTTGCTACCTATTTTGGGTTTGGGTCTTTTTATCAGAGACAGTCTGAGAGGCACAATCTAAATATGGGCATTCTCTCTCTAGAAATCCATTTACACTAAGAATTATCTTTTAAGTCTGGTTGTTGAAGAAGATGTCGAATAGGTATTGAATCTTTTATAAGGACCTGTGATCTTATATTTTTTTGTGTTGTCGTTGAGTGACCGAGTGGATATGATGATAGATCTGTTAAGCACTGTCACATGGGCCCACATGGCTCAGTTGCTGCCACATTGATCCTCGCTACTGAGCAACGGCTCCCCCACTCGCCACCCACTGCAGCCATCCCATCGCCCCCTGTTGCGCCCTCTGCCCTACTCACGTGTTGGCCAACTGTGCCCTCTGCTCCTGCTCACACGTCAACTAGGGCCAGTTTAGGCCTTGTTTAGATGCATCCCAAATTCCAAGTTTTTTCATTCTCTCTATCACATCAATTTTTAACCGCTTGCATGGAGTATTAAATGTAGGTAAAAAAAATAACTAATTACACAGTTTAGTTGGAAATCACGAGATGAATCTTTTGAGCCTAGTTGGTCTACGATTGGACAATATTTGTCAAATAAGACGAAAGTGGTACTATTCATCGGGTTGAAATTTTTTCGCGATCTAAACGAGGCCTTAGTTTCCAAAAAATTTTGCTTTCTACAGTAAAAAAAAGTATATTTAGACATATATATATATGGAGTACTAAATGTAGACGAAAAAAAAAATAATTACACAGTTCTCGGCAAAATCGTGAGACGAATCTTTTAAGCCTAATTAGTCCATGAAAAGCCTTAAATGCTACAGTAACCCACATGTGCTAATGACCGATTAATTAGTATCATTAGATTCGTCTCGCAGTTTCCTGATGGGTTCTATAATTTGTTTTTTTATTAGTATCCAAAGACCCCTTCCGACATCCTTCCGACACATCCGATGTGACACCCAAAAATTTTCACCTCCCTAACTAAACACACCCTAGGTGTGCCCTCTGCCACCACCTACTCACGCCGCCGCCCTGCTCGCTTTGCCGTGCTGCTCATGCTCCACCACCATAGCCTGCTTGCCGTGCCATATCGCTCCACGCGCTCGTGCTGTCGATATGCTCTCATGCTGCCTCTGCTCTACTCTCGTGTGTGTCGCCACCTAAGTGTGATGGATCAATACGACATTCGGTGGGATGAGCAAGTACGACCGATTGGAACGAGCGAGCTCATCATGAATCTTACCTGTATATTCCCTTCGAGGAATCGCTCTGCTCTGCTTGTTCCGCGACCACGACCGTAAGTGCATCTTAGACTTTAAGCGGGTTTTGGTGAATTGAATGACAACACTATTAAAGATATAATAAGTTTGCTTAGTGTTGAATAGAAAATTGTGTTAATTGCATATACTTGTGAATTATAGAATGAGAAGTGTATATAGGTTCAACAAGAAGGCAAACTTGATGATATGTCACATAGTGTTTGTCGGTGTTTCAAACCACCGGCTAGTAAATTTGTATCTACGCATCTGGTCCGGATAGTGTGTTCGGAGGACACAAGGATTTATACTGGTTCGGACAGAATATCCCTACATCCAGTCTACTATTGCTCATGTTACCGACACTAGTTTGTAGTAGAGGTTACAAACGGGCAAGAGAGGGAGAAGGTCCTAAGTCTCTGGTGAAAAGATTGAACAGAATTGAGTCTTGTTGAACTCGTTCAGCCGTGTGCTTATGTCTCTCTCATGGGTGTCCTGCTTTCCATTTTATAGGTGAAGGGGAAGGCGCAGGTTATAGAGAGAGAAAAGGAGAAAAGCGGGGAAGAAGCAGGCATCTAGGGTCGCGGCGTCCTTCATCTCCTTTATGCGGGTCCCGCCAACGCTATAGATGGTGACGGAGATGGCTCCACATCGAGCTCCTGTTCACCACTGGTACCATGCCTCAACGTCATCAGCTGGTCGTGGCGTTCCATCTTATCCCAGCTAAAAGGTCCTTGTTTGGTTTTGATAATTGAGTGACAACCTAGGTGGACTAATATGTGTTTATGTGAGATACACAGGTGATTAGTCCATAAGTACATATGTGTGAGCAACATATGCCATGACCATGAAGATGGCTTGGATATGTTGCAAGGCTCACACATGTGATGAAGGAGATCATTGCATATGAGACATGACATTAAGTCATGTGACTAAGGTGGAGAAGATCAAGACAAGACTTGGCTTGATGGACCGGTTGCAAGCGTGAAGGGTAAGTTGGAGGCTTTGGAGCGATGGACCGTTTGACGGTGAAGGTTGAGCAAGACTTGGCGCCGATGGACGAATACAACAGTGAAAAGCAAGTGATGTCAAGATCAATGAACCAATACAGTCATGTGATGATATGAAGTGGATCATATCATTTGGTGATTGATTGGTACATGTGTTGCATCAACAATGGAGGAGTTGAAATAGAATGCGCAAGGTAAAGGTATAACCTAGGGCATTTCATTTCGCCAGTCATAGGTTATGTAAAGAAGTGCTTGACCGGGTTTATGATAGATGACCGTACTATCAAGAGGGGTAAACTTGTTTGTATATCGGTCATCCAGTGCCACTCGAGTGATCTAACTTTGCATCATTGCTAGGATCGAGTGGCGTGGCAAGTTGAGTGGTTAACTCCTTGAAAATGTTTGTGAAAAGCTAACACAAGTGCACAAGGTGTTGTACACTTGGTGGTGTTGGCACACTTGTAAAGGAGAAGAAGTTAGTGAAGAAAAGGAGTTGAATGCGCTGGTCATGGGGTGACCGTACGCATCCAACATGAATACCTGATGCGTCTGGTATCTGACTCAGGCAGTAGTGTTCTCGACGTGATCGGACGTGTCCGATATCAATACCGGATGCGTCCGGTATTCTGGCCAGGTGCGGGCAGAGTTGCCAAGGTGACCGGACTCTGGCTCGTAGCAGTGACCGGATGCTGAGCAATCACTGTTTAGCATCAGGTCATAGTGACGTGGGGCACGGGTGTTGGTCTAGAGAGGACCAGACATAGGGGCACGTCCGGTCGGCCACACTGGACGCGTCCGGTCACAGTTGAGCGGCTTTGGGAGCTCTCTAGACTCGACCGAATGCTGCCCCTCCTATGTCCGATCACTTTGCTGCAGTGGGTCCAATGCGTCGCATCAGAGCGTGTTAGAGAGGGCTGTTGGACGGTAATGGCTACTTCGTTTGAATGGGACACATGGCGGTCAAGCAGTGACCGGACGCAGCGACCAGACACGTCTGGTCGTCCCAAAATCTGTCCAGTGAAGGGGTAACGGCTATTTTAGCCCGTGAGGCTATAAATAGAAGTGTTGGTCAGCCTTTGGCTGAGAGCTAAGCACCCTTGAGCCTTGGTGGCTTGTGTAGGTGTGCTTGGGAGCCCTCTAACTCACTTGAGCTTGATAGTGTTCATCTGATCGAGTGAGTGAGCGATTCTAGTGTGATTACATCATGAGGTTGCATCGAGTGGCACTAGGTGATCGAGTTGCAAACCGGTGGTGCTTGTTACTCTTGGAGATTGCCACCTCCTAGATGGCTTGGTGGTGGTCTCCGTTGAAGCACACAAAGAAGATTGTGCGGTGTTCCAGAGAAGTGATTGTAAGGGAGATTATGCTCACCCTGTAGGAGCCACGTAGAGCAACTCTAGTAGAGTGAGACGCAAATGGCGACAAGTGGTCCGGCCAGGTCAAGTGCTAGAGCTTATGGTAAGCACTCTACGTGGGAGAGTGTGACTTGCGGGTCACCACTAGCAAGAGGACCAACAACAACCTTAGAACTTGTCTCAATGGGGACTAGCGTGTTGGCAAGCACGTGAACCTCAGGTTAAAATCATCGTGTCATTCTTGTATTTCCGTTAGTTTGCATCCTCGTTACACAAGCTTGTATTTACTTCATTTACATTGTGCTTGTGTAGTTGCTCTTATAAGTAGTTAGCTTGTGTAGCTTGCTAGTTACATTCTTGCTTATGTAGCATAGAAGTAGCTTCTTTACGTGACTAATTCGGTTTGAGTAACCTTGTTAGTCACATTGCTTAGTTTGTGTAGCTAAGAAATTTACGCTCTATAATTTGGCTTGTGTAGCCTTGTTATTGAGCATTACTAGTGAGCTTAGGTGGCTTTGTGTTTTTGGTTACCAGCATGTGTAGGAGCTCCCTCGTTGCTTGAAGTACTAGTGACATAGGTTTATGTGACCTTGCTTCTAGAATTAGTTAGGTGAGCTCTAGCTAGCCCGGGACCTTTGTTGCCTAATTAAGATCTTTATAAGGTGCTTGTGAACTTCGATAGAGGGGTGTAGTCTTGACTAGATCGATTGTTGTAATTCCGCATTTGTTTTGGTTAGACGGCGTGATTAAATTTGTAAAGAACTATTCACCCCCCTCTGGTCCGCCATCTCGACCCTACACCAGTGGGCGGTGTGGTCAACAAGTACTCCTATTAGAAGCCGCATAGGGATTAGGCAGCACAGTACTGGCACGCCAAACACTGTTGGCGACGTGAGCCACCAGGTATGGTCTGTCGTGGCCATGGGTCACGTCGAGACATGCCCCCTTCCCTCCCGGTGTCAGAAGTTTGACCCTGGGGTCGTACTCGTAGATCCATAGTGATTGGAGGCGGTATGGATCCCCGTTGGGTGAGACGGAACCCATGCCCGAGGGGTCTAGCGAGATAGAGCCCATGCCCTCAGGGTCGGGCGATACGGAGCCCGCACCCAAGGGGTCTGGTGGGATAGGGCCTGCGCCCTCAGGATCGGGAGAGACAGAGCCCGCGCCCGAGGGGTCTGGCGAGACGGGGCTTGTGCCCTCGAGGTCGGGCGAGACCTCAAATATGTCTCGGATCATTCCTCCGGGTATCCCAAATATCGATACCCGATAGTGTTGAAACGAAGGCCAAATTGTATATTGTTGTATTGAAAGATTATGGAAACAATCTAGTTCAAGCAAAAGACAACATTGCAAATGGAATTAATGAAATGGCTTTTATGTTGTGGGATATCATAGCATCATGTGAAAGCAAGCATATTTGGCAAATGGTAAATGAGACATGAGTTGCTGATTTTTGATTGGTCTCTATAATGGCTTGCTTATCATGAACAAGAAGAGGTTGATAGTGAATTAGCTTTGATCAAGTATTAAAGAATGAATCAAGGGTGCATAAGTGAGGACATACCAAGCAAAGGTCAAATGACAAAGGACACAACTCATATTGGATATAAAATGGTCTCTACTTTGGTTTGCTTGTATGGATAAAGATTTGTAAAATCACTTTGTATTAATATAATCAAGCTAGAAGTATGAAGATAGAGATTGAAGTGAGTGTTAGGAGTGTCAAGCCAAAATGAAGAGGATATAAGGAATCATGAATTGGTTTGACCATATTAATGTTGATCCATATATGTCTCTATGTGAGTCAAACTGAAGCTTGATTGATCTTGTCGGTGTTTCGAACAAACACCGGCTAGTAAATTTATAATTGTTGCACATTAGGCTGGGATGGTGTACTAAAGGACACAAGGTTTATACTGGTTTGGGCAAAACGTCCCTATGTCCAGTCTATTGCTGCTCGTATTATTAATACCGAAAAAGGTTCGTAGTAGGGGATACAAACGATCAAGAGAGGGACGGGTCCCAAGTCTCTAATAGAAAGGTTGAAAGGACACCAAGAGCTCGGTTGCTGCTTGGTTGTGTCTTGTGTGTCAAGAATGATAGGTCCCCTTAGTGGGGTGCCCTGCCCTCCCTTTTATAGACCAAGGGGGAGCAGGGGTTATAGATAGGAGAAAGAGAAACAAAACCAAAGGTAGAGAAGGTCCTTTGAGGGAGCCGGGTCTTTCTTTTCCCCTATGCCTGCCCTGCTAACATGGCAGACCATGTCAAGGATGGCATGTTTGCTGATCCCTATAGGGCCATGCTCTGGCCTCTTTCAGCAAGTGGGTGCGTCCCATCCTACACCGCGGACGGTGCGGCGTGCCAAAGAGCCGAGCTACGACCCTTCGGGGAGTAGACGAGGAAGTGACCATACGCCTGTCACTATAGATGATGTGAGTTCTATGTTGGATCGTAGTGCTTGTCGTATGCTTGTGTTAGTATCTGCGTCTGATGGCTGATGGCGGCACCTACAACACTGTGGGGCAAAAGTCGGCGCTTACAACATTGTTTGGACTCTATCAGGACGGAAAGGGTCTAAAGCGCCTGTCCTATCGTATCCTGATAGTACCTTCCTACAGACATGCAGGGCATGGCCCTCGGTACTATGGTTGACTCAAATGTCCTGTCGTACCCTGTGTTCGTCCTTATGAAGGAGCAGGGTGTGGTCGTCGAGCGAGGCAGAGCCTACCCTCAGATGTCGGGCGAGGCAAAGTCTGCCCTCAGCCGTCGGGCGAGGCAGAGCCTACCCTTGGACATCGGGTGAGGTGGAGCTAGCCCTCAGTCATCAGGCGAGGTGGAGCCTACCCTCAGATGTCGGTCGAGGTGGAGCCTACCCTCAGCTTCGGGCAAGGCGGAGCCTGCCCTCAGACATCGGTCGAGGTGGAACGAGCTCTCAGCCGTTGGGTGAGGTGGAGCCTACCCTCGGACGTCGGGCAAGGCGGAACTAGCCCTTGGGGGTCAGGCGAGGTGGAACCAGCCTTCCGTCATTCGGGCAAGAAGTGTAGTAGTGTTCTTGTCTAACTGGAAGCATTAACGTTCGATGGTTATTAATTCCACCTCATTGGGTACCCCGGTATCAAGCCCCCGGCACAAGCCCCCAAGCCCTCGGGTGATTTGGATAAAATCCCCCAGGGGGTATTTTGACTTGCCAGAGGGTGCGCATGAGCGCACCCGACGGGTATAGCCCCCGAGCCCCCGAATGATTCGGGCAGAATCACCCGGGGGGGTATTTCGATTCGCGAGAGGGTGCACGTGAGCGCACCCATTAGGTGTAGCCCCTGAGTGATTCAGATAGAATTGCCCAGGGGGTAATTTTGGACCTTTCGTGGGTATGGTTGTGAGATCTGGTTTTTTGTCAATCTGGACAGTTTGAAGGAAATCCTAGTATCCCGTTCATGGGGATTCATCCAGGGTTTGCCTGGTTGGGACTTGATTGCGCATCGAGGCTCCCTTGAGGCTCGTGTACCTGAGACCTAGTCGCTCATGGGCCCATCCCTCATTGGGATGGTCGTCGAGACTGTTGGGCTGGCCCTTGGACTCTTGGGCCTAGGCGGGCCGGAGAAGAAGCTTTTTGACCCGCATCCCCTCTGTGGGAAAAGAGTCGTGGTCTGCTTGGGAAGGCAAAACGCCTAGTGCGATTTTGGTGGGAAAGGATAGGGATCACGGGCGTATATCCCGTGACATGATGTGGTGGTGTATCATGGCGGGCTCAGAGACTGAGATGGACGGTTGCTTCTCCTCGCATCCGTTGCCCCTATAAAACCACAGGGTTTGCCCCTAGGGTTTCGTACTTTGCCTCCTCACCTTCACATCTACAACCTCCGCCGCCAATCGCTTGAGCCTCCCACACCCACATCGCTGCCGCCATCAAGCCCGCATCCGAATCGCAGCCGCCATCAAGCTCGTATCCACCCCCTTCCCCATCATTTCAATGGAGCCATGGTGTAGATCCAACATCACCTCTTAGCGCCTAGAGAGCCTCGTCTGCCGTGGCCTCCTTTGCCCATTGACTGCCATCGAGGAGTGGTGGCTGCCCGATGATGAGGATGAGCCATCGTCGCCCAAGGGATATGTCATGTCCTTTGCTCACTTCCATGAGCGGGGGTTCGCCGTACCTGCTCATAAGTTTCTTCGGGGGCTGTTGTATTACTACCAGGTGGAGTTGCAGCACCTTACTCCCAATGGGGTCTAGCACATTGTGGTGTTCGTCGCCCTGTGTGAGGGGTTCCTGGGGATTAGCCCCCACTTCGATCTATGGCGGTATCTCTTCGCTATCAACCTGTTGAAAAAGCGGGTTGGGAAGCAAGAGCTGAGCATACTGATGGGATGTGCCAGCATTCATCTACGCAACAACTAGGTGAACGACTACCCATTGATGCGTTTGTCGACCTCCAACAAGGGGTGGCATTCGTAGTGGTTTTACGTCAATGACGACGTGGCTACCCCCTTGCTAGTGTTCTCCGGGCGCATCATCGAAGAGGTCCTAGGGTCGTGGAAGTGGTTTGTCCTGGACAAAGATAAGATGAGGATCAAGGACCATCTCGCCACCCTCCAAATTCTAAAGGAGATGGGCGTGAAGGGATCGAAGATCATCGGGGCCTACCATACGTGGAGGGTGACACCACTGATGAGCCACGAGCTCCCCCTGTTCCTGATGGCGCCCGAGGCATCGCCTGATGGGACAACGCTCGTCGACAAAGCGCTCCCCCCATCGAAGTGGTGCAGCAGATCAAGGAGGTGATGGAGCCTTCAAAGAACAATGCCGACATTGTCCTTGATTTCGTGTATCTGGTGCTGGGGCATCCCCTAATGTGGCCAAAACCAGGGTTCATCGATTTCATAAGTTGTCTTTTCCCATGCCTCCTTATCACTTGAATTTCTGACCCTTGATGCTGACCTTGGGATAGCGGGCCTAGCCAAAGAGACTCATCCTCGGGGATAGCCTGGCTCCGCTGCTGAAGGATCAAATCCTGGCGATAGCGAATTGCACCGTGGCTGAGTGGGATAGGAGGACGAGGGAGCTCAAGAAGAAGGAGATAATATGGAAGCAGTAAGCACGGGATTGAGGAGAGGAGACAAGCAGTGACGACAACGACGACGATGAGGAGTTTGATGAGATAGTAGCCGACGTGGATTGGGATGTCCTAGAGGATGAGGATTCACTGATAGGCACCCAATTGTCCATGCAAGGACCCTTCCTGTTCCACGTGGGGGGAAGTGAGTCCATGAGGCTGGTGGAGGCGGGCCAAATCATTGGCCCATCCTCAGGATTGGTGGGATCTAGTGGAGCCGCCGCCGCACCTAGGGTGCCAGTAGAGGATCAGCAGATGGGGGAGACGGATCCGCCGCTATGCTCGAGGTGCTGATGGAGGGGGTGGCTCTGCTGCCATGCCCCACGAGCCAATGGGGGCGGGCAGACTTACCGCCATGCCCGAGGTACCGACAGAGAGGGGTGGCTCCATTGCCGCACCCTCAGAGACAAGGGAGGTGAGACCCTCTCCCCAGGAGCAGGGGGCAGGCTTGAAGCGGTCTCGCCCCGATGAGTTGGAGCAGGAAACTAGGGGTTCGTCCCTAAAATGTTCCTACTGCCCTACAGCGCTAGAGTAAGTCACTGATTCCTCTATTTTTTGTGTTTTTCTATTTTTCTATTTGGCCTCATGCCTTTTACCTCTTGTAGACTCTTGCGACGGGGCCGTTCTTTGGCGCTACCGCCCAAGAAGAGTGTTGCTCTTTAGGCGGTACGGGTGTCGTCGCTCGACATCGCTCCTATTTTGGGCAGGAGCAGAGCCGATGTTGCGGCCTCATCAGCCGGTCAGGCATCGCCCGTGGTGGCGTCCATGCCCTCAGTGGGTCAAGCAGGCGTCGGAGCTGAAGAAGCACCCTCGAGGGTTGCCGAGTAGACGACGGCGGAGGTGACACCGCCGCCTACGTTGGAGCGGACGGGGCTGTTGCCTGTGCTTGTGGCGCCCTTTGTGGTGGGCGCAGCACCGCAAGTCGAGGCCCTGGCATCGCAAGCAGAGGTGGCCATGACTGCGCCAAGCCAAGAGCAGCCAGACATAGCCACGGTGGTGTCTGAGGGTGCGGCGCAATCTGCGCCTCCGGCGGCCCAAGCGACGGAGCCCGAGGTGGGCTGGATGGAGGGGGACATGGCCGAAGGGTTCTCGAGCACTATGGCAGTGGTGGAGGGGACCAGTGGGAGGTCATCCTTGGACCTGATGTCGGGGGGCAGCTGCTCACCCACACGGGGTGAGCTGCCGCTCTAGTGGATGGATTCCCAAGATCCAACTTCAACCCTTTTCTCGCTCGATGATGCTACCGAGAGCATAGAGCGGGGGAGTCTTGACAAAGGGATCTCGGTGATAATGGATGTCCTAGATCAGGCTAGGGTTATCCTATGTGATGTCATCATTCCCAATAGTCGGGTATCCGCTTGATCTTTCCTTTCACACTCTTCTTTCTTCATATATTTTTATATTTTTTACACTGGTCTTCTCCTCAGTCCCTCATTACTCGTAGCCGAGAGAAATCCCGGTTCCTTCACGAGCAGAAGGTGAAATGGGACCGCCTCATCGAGGAGGCCCAGTTGCACGGAGATGTGGGCGCCCAGCTTGCTACCGCTCAACAGCGCGAAGCCGAGGCATGCCGAGACACGAAGGAGATCCATGGGATGTTCTAGGATCTATCGGCGAGAGTGCAGGAGTACGAGGACGCGGCCGCTAGGGTCTGAAAGGAGTGGGACGAGCTGCTCCAAAAGGATGCTGAGGCCAGCCAGCGGGCCATTGAACTCCTGGATGAGCTAGAGATGGTGTAGAATCTTAGGCTGAAAGCCAAGGATAGGTCCGTGGCACTACAGCAGAGGGCGGATTAGGATGCCAAGGTGATTGCCCCACTACGCAGGGAGCGAGACAAGCTGCACCAAACTACGGAGAGACTCTGCTCGGAGCATGGCACGGTCCATGAGGAGCGCGACTGGGCCATCTGAGAGCGCGACGAGGAGCGTCAGGTGGTCAGCTCCCTCTAGGCGGATCTTGGAGTCGCGGTGACCCGAAGGCTGGATGCCGAGAGCATCTCCGCCAGGTTGGGTACGGAGCTTGTCGAGGTGTGGGGGACTCTTCAGGCCGAGAGTGATGAGCACAGTCTTCTATGCGCCACCGTCGGGGTGGTCTTCGATGACCTAGGGGTGGCACGGCTGGAGAGAACCAGCCCACTTGCGGCCCGTACCACGGCTATCATGGCGCGGGTGGGCCAGCTTGAGGAGGACGCCTTTCACGATAGGATCACCTGGGCCTTTACTATTGCTCGCTCTCATTATGATCAGGAAATCAACTTGGAGGTAATGAGCCTCGACTTCACACCTGGCTACGAAAACTCTGAGCTGGATGAGATTGAGAAGGCGGTGACTCCCATTGCGTAGAACCTGGCGAACAGGTTGCAAACATATGTTTCAAAGTGTTTTCAGGTGTTTGATATATATGTTTGTAAGTGTTTCATCTGGATGTTGCATATGTTTGCAATGGTTTTCAATTTTTTTCAAGCGCTTTCGCAAGTGTTTCAGATGCTTATTTCAAGTGTTTCATGTGTCTTATTTGCAACTGTTGCATCTAGATGTTTCAAAAGTAGATTGAATGCTGCACATGGGATGCATGGGGAAGCGGCTGATGGTGCGAGCAACTTTTAGGGTAGTGCGTGTCCACTGCTGGTGCGCTCTCTCACAAGCTCAACGTGCTAGCCGCTCGCTCGCTCACTCTGCGAGCATCGACCGGACACTAGCAAGTCCGTATAAAATTATTTGTCGAAACTCACCTTAAAGATGGAGAAAAGTCATAAGTATTGTGTGGTAGAACCGCTTGAAATAACACACCTTTAGAGGCGCTCGTCTTCCACCAGACACTAAGCACCCCAAAAGCAATCTACATCGGACGGATTCCGTTGAGCACACCCTAAGGGAGAACTCGAATAATCCACGTTTTTTCCTCTATGATTCAATAATGAGAATAAGTTTACAATACTTAGTCCATTTCATATAACCAGAGTTCTTAAAAACACATTATTACAGTACCAAGTTCAGAGTACGGAATTTAAACAGCAGAATTACAATAAACATCTAATGGTAGAATACAAGGATTTGTCTATGCCCACTAGAAGAATCCTCCACACAATAGCTACTCTTCAAGCTGCACCTGCAACAGGGTAAATAAACCCTGAGTACATAATGTACTCGCAAGACTTACCCGACTAGTGAAAATAATTTCCTGACTCCAAAGGATATGATAAGATTTATGGTTTGTTGGGTTTCCTTTTTGCAAAAAGCAATACTAGTAGTGAATCCTTATGTATGTGTTTTATTAGCAGTTATGATTAGTTTATTAGCTAACCATTCTATGTAAGCACCTGTTCTACTTTCAAGCAAGAGTTGAGCAATCAGATCCATTTCATCACCTTTCATCTTCCAGTTCTTACTACGGTGCTAGATTATAGACAAGTCATACTGGATTACCGGTGATTTGCAAATCAATGTGCCTAGCTGGGTACCTCGAAACACACACCCCAGTTATACCCCAAGCACAAGCAGGACCAACCCACCACTCTCCTATCAAGGGGTCTAGGTCTCTGTCCAAACTTGAACTCCAAGCCCCCACACCTGAGTCCCAGACTTAGTGTGGTGCTTAGACCTCCACCATCCCCACCTCCAATCAGTCAGTCCAGAAAGAGTTGGAACCCATGACAAAGGAGCAACGAGCCTTCCCTGCTCCCATAAACAAGTATGTGCTCAGGATAATAAGTCTGTGACCTGACTAGAATCCAATGCAACGGCTGGTCCTTAACCGATACAGATAGGGAAAACAGTGTAACCAAGCTATGCCCCGTTGGCCACGAACATATCCTCTTACACCCACCAATACCTATACTATATCCATGCCTGGTCTCCATTTCCTTTCACCATTTTATCATGAGTGATAATAATAATAACCTATTGTGAGTAATGGTAGGTTACTCATGCTACCAATAGACTAAGCATAGCAGCTACTCGACCTATGCTAGTAGGACTCATAGGTAGGTTTATCTATGCATGTAGTTTCAATATAAATCTTGTAACGTAAATGCACATCACACATATATATATCTAGTGATTATTCAAAATAAGGGTTATGTATCGGGGCTTGCCTTGGGTAGGCACGACGTCAGCTCAGTCAGTCAGTGGCAGCTTTGGGACCTCCTCCTGCACGAGGATCTCCTCCTCATACTCTTTAATCACCTCCTCGTACTCCTGCTCGCCCTCGGTCATAAACTCCACCAACTCATTCTCTATATGCATGCAATGACGATGCAACACTCAATATTAAGACAACAGTAGTTCTTAAAATAAGAATACATCTACTAAACCACTAAGCTAGCTCTAATGACTAAGTACTGAGCTAATCATCATTCCCATCAAACCAGTAGGGGTTCGCCTACAAGTGCTACTTAGCAACTAAAATATATTCTTACTCTTATTAACGATTTCCTATATACTACAACAAGGAGTACTTAGCTATCATATTTCTCAACCGATTCTAAGGCTACAAAAATTACAGTAAACACATAATAATACAATGAATCTACTATAAAAATTTCATGGTCAAGGATATTACCAATTTGCCACAAAAATTCCTATAAATATTAATCTAAATAATACTAAACACTCACAAATGATTTAATAGCCGTGGTATCAACAAATATATATATGAACTAAATACACTAACAGATAAAGCACAATTTTTGAATCCTAACAAAATTGGTTTCACAAATTTTTGGACATCTATATGATTTTATATGATTTATCAAAGTTTAGCTCAGAATGACAAATGAAAAGCTATTTCTATTTTCCACGAAAAATCTAAACCAATTTCGGCCCACGCGGCGCAACGCGCACGCGCGAGCGCGCAACGGCCCACAGGAGAGGCGAGGCCCACACGTGGAGGCGGCCCACGGTGAGGCGGCCTATGCACACTGACACATGCAAAAACGCCCCTAGACTATGAGCAAAACAACCCACAATCTATGTTACTATTCCTATAGACAACACTTATGCAAGAGAACCCTCAAACCATTCTCCTCTTTACAACGGTGAGGCCCTTGGCCATCCCCGCGCGCTCTGGCATGGCGAGCAGTGGCATAGGTGCCTACGCTGACCACGTGGGACCCTCGCTGATATAGCTACGAGGCCGACGCTCACCTAGGGTTCGACGCGAGACGATGGGCGGCGGTTGCGTGAGCCGGGACGCTATAGAAGGACCTCTCCACGATGGCGGACACCCTGTGGCAATAGAGATGGCGTTCAGGTGAGCCACAGCAACAATCAAGGCAGTAGGGCAGTGGGTGAGCAACGACAACTCACCGGTGACCTTACCAAGAAGCCGGCTCGACCGGAGACGATCCGAGCAAGGCTAGCCACGTGCGCGTGGCGAGGCGAACGACGGACCGCTAAGGCATAGCCGTGTCAGCGACACAAAAGCTGCGACTAGCCTGTGCACGACGAATAGGAAGCCAAGACGAGCTAATGGTGCAAAGGAATTGACGCGGGGTAAAGTGGTGGAGACTGGCCACGACGTGGGCGACGATGAGCCTTAACGGAACGACGGCGACAAGATTCCAAAATTGGAGCTTGGCGCGATGTGATTCAAGGTGAGGCGGGGTCGGCTAGAGAGGGGGCGTGAAGGCAGAGACGTGAGCTCGAGGAATTGATAAGAGGTGCTCGCTCTCTGGCTTCACCGCGACGTGACACGACGACGACGGAAAGCAGAGGGAGGGAGAGACAGGCGTGGTAGTGGGTTCGGCCCATCCACACCTTGGTAGGACACGAGTGGCGGGACTAGGAGGCCCACATGCCGGTGCTAGCCGACGGGCGTGCGTGCCCGATCGGTGTGGCCCGCGCGGCTGCAGTGCCATAAATTGCAAAGCAACAACGGCACGCACGGCCACATGCGGATGGCACCCAACCGGGCTAGGGAGGGGCAGCGCGATGCAGCACACATACTGGAGCAACACGACAGCAGTGGTAGCGTCGTGATGCGAGGCAGCAGTGGCGGACACGACGGCAGCGAGCGCGGGATGGGACAGGGCAACAACGGCGTGACGATGCATGGCTGGGAGCTAGCGGCGGGGTAGTAGCGCGGTAGAGAGGTGGGGCAGCCGCGCTCCAGGGCTGTCGACCACAGCGGCCAGCCGAGCACGGCTAGGTGCGAGCGTGGGCGGCCAGCGCATCGACGTCGTGGCTCAGGGGAGCGGTGACCGCGCCTACGCGAGGAAACCGACCAAGGACATGTCATGCACGTTTTTTAAAGCGTCCAAAACAACTAATCGGTTGGCCAAACACCCAAACCAACTTCACCATACTTTAGAGGGTACATAAGGCTACTAAAACATGACATGACACTACTCTACTTCTTAACTAAATTTTTCTATAAAAATTGATGAACAAAACAATGTATACCCTTTCCAAAGTTCAAGAAATTTTGTAAGTTCTAAGTTGAACTCTATTTCAAATTGTATTTCTAAGATTTTGAAAATCTTAAATAGTAATATCATTTTTCGACCATAGGTATTTCATTGTCATCTACCAAGTTTGTACTTCAAACTTTATTTAAGCACCACATACATGTTCTATAGCATTTTTGCTTAATAAAAATTGGTTATAAACCCTAAGTGATATAACATGACTGAAATTAACTTTTATTTCGATCGTTTTGAGTTACGGAAATTGCTATTACATGCATTAACAAATAAGCATGATGCTCATGACATGTTTTAGTAAATGATTTATGGTGTAACACTGAGGGTGTTACATATTGTACTCCCTCCGTCCAGAAAAGAATACAAGTACGGGTTGCATGCCAGTAAAACTAGTTTGGGTTTGACCAAGTTTCTAGTGAATAGTATTCATATTTATGGCTTCGAATCCATTTATTATGAAAATACATTTCGTAATCAATCCAATAATATTTCGTAATCAATCGGTCTATGATTAGAAGCCTACTCTATGTGACCGCATCAAGACCGGATGTAATGTTTAGTGTATGCATGTGTGCTAGATTTCAAGCCTCACCGTGAGAAAGTCATTTGAAGGCAACCAAAAGAATATTGAGGTACTTGAAGCATACACAAAATGTTGGATTGTGGTATCCCAAAGAAGCAAAATTTGAGTTGATTGGATATTTGGATTCT
Source organism: Miscanthus floridulus (assembly GCF_019320115.1). Taxonomy (NCBI): domain Eukaryota; kingdom Viridiplantae; phylum Streptophyta; class Magnoliopsida; order Poales; family Poaceae; genus Miscanthus; species Miscanthus floridulus. The sequence continues at coordinate 57,823,721 of NC_089587.1, read as the reverse complement.
GATTATGCGGGATGTAAAGTTGAGAGAAAGAGCACATCGGGCACACGTTAACTATTGAGAAGATCACTTGTGTCTTGGTCATCAAAGAAACAAAATAGTGTAGCACTTTTAACCGCTGAACTAGAGTATATTTCGGCCGGTAGTTGTTGTGCTCAATTATTTTGGATGAAAGCAACTTTAAGTGACTTTGGAATCAAGTTCAAACAAGTGCCATTGCTATGTGACAATGAGAGTGCTATCAAGTTCACCAACAATCCGGTTCAACATGCAAGAACAAAGCACATAGATGTTCGCCATCACTTCATAAGAGATCACCAACAAAAAGGGAACATTTGCATAGGGAGTGTGGGCACCGATGATCAACTTTCTGATATATTCACCAAGCCACTTGATGAGAAGAAGTTTTGCATGCTAAGGAATGAATTGAACATACTTGACTTCTTCAATATGTGTTGATGCACCCTCATATATGACATGCCTCTCCTTCGAGCAAAGTAAGGTAAAGTTGATTGACATGTCACTCATCCATTGCTAAAGACTTGTTTAGTGCATCTA